>NC_090743.1:117165085-117180085 GCF_036898095.1 Palaemon carinicauda | reverse complement strand
TTTAAGCATTTAGAAAGTTCTTATGATCTTAGAGAGAGAGAGAGAAAGAGAGAGAGAGAGAGAGAGAGAGAGAGAGAGAGAGAGAGAGATGACACTTTCATCTTAACTACCTTACTACAAAGATGAACTTGAGATGATGTTTTTCACACAAACAACAGAAAATTATTTTCAAATTCTCCTATATAAAAATGATTAATTCCATAGAATGAAGAAGAATTCTACTTATGAAGAAATGAGTCTATTTGTTTATGTCTTGAGTCACTCGTTTTAGAGTAATGTCGTTGCTAAATTTAAAAGAATCTTTGAAACGTATATAAATGCATACATAAATATACACATACACCCATATGTAAATATCAACCACAATGGCATTCAATATCGAATTCTACCTTTGGGAATGTATATCCACTGGAAATTCACTTATGATAAATGCTTCTGGCTGGGAAAGGATTCGAACCTATGCCTCAAGTCAAAACCATACCAGACGGGACTCTTACTAATCGAGCTATCAAGGGAAATTGGTAAGTCCCCGCTGGGCCTTTTCTTCGACTCAGTGGCATAGGTTCGAATCCATGCCCAGCCAGAAGCATTTATCATAAGTGAATTTCCAATGGAGATACATTCCCCTGGGTAGAATTCTATATTAAATGACATTGTGGTTGATATTTACATTGATAAAAATCACCAGTGTGATATATATTCATACACCTATATACATATGTGTGTACATGTGTATATATACATACAGTATTGAAAGTTTAAAGAACTATGTATACTTGCAAACATACATATATACATTTATTAAGGGTGTGTATATATACATATATTAAAAATATCTATATACTGTACAGTACAGTGCGTGCATATATATATATATATATATATATAGATGTATATATACATATATATATATACTATGTATATATATACAGTATATATATATACACTGCATGTATATATATATATATATATATGCACTTGTGAGCCAGTTTAAAGTTTTTTTTTATTAGGTACGGAGTATCAGCACCCATACTTCTATGTTTTCATTGTATAACGCACTTTTTCATAGAGAACGTTCAGGCTACCCACGTCTATGTAATGCTAAGGAGTAATATAATTTTTTTTACTACATAAATATTCTTACTCTACAGGAATTCTATAGGAGATAGATGTATGTATAAATCTACTTAGAAGATTTTCGAAGCCTTGGGGAGAGAGAGAGAGAGAGAGAGAGAGAGAGAGAGAGAGAGATGATTTAAATAACATTTTGTTTTGACTTATGACCCCTGATTTAGACAAAAATTCCTTTGTAACCCTTTGCAGTTTACTATATATATAGATAAATAAACTCATATTTTACAGTTTATCCAAATATATATATAGGCTATATATATATATATATATATATACATGCATACATACATACATACATACATACATACATGTATATATAATATATATATATATATATATATATATATATATATATATATATATATATATATGCATATGTGTGTGTGTATGTGATCTAGAAATTAACTTTCCATGAATTAAAATTTTAGTAAATAGTATTTGGTAAACAGCAAACAATATATGTATGATATTGTATTCAAAGGATTTATGATATGACTGGAAATGTGTCCCTTAGATAGATTTAAAGTCACTAAAATATATTTTTCTATGATATGGATATACTGTACAATATCATCATCATCATCATCTCCTACGCCTATTGACGCAAATGGCCTCGATTTGATTTAGCCCGTCGTCTCTATCTTGAGCTTTTAATTGAATACTTCTCCATTCATCATCTACTTCGGGCTTCATAGTCCTCAGCCATGTAGGCCTGGGTCTTCCAACTCTTCTAGTACCTTGAGGAGCCCAACTGAACGTTTGGTGAACTAATCTCTCTTGGGGAGTGCAAAGAGCATGCCCAAACCGTCTCAGTCTACCCCTCATCATGATCTCATCAACATATGGCACTCGAGTTTCATTTCTAATCCTGTCCTGCCATTTAACTCCCAGTATCCTTCTGAGGGCTTTGTTCTCAAACTTACTAAACCTATTGTAGATTGTTTTATTGTCATACCATGACTCATGTCCATAGAGTAACACTAATCTCACTATACTGATATATAGTCTGATTTTTATATGTAATTTAAGGCGATCTGCTTTCCAAATTTTACTTAACCTAGCCATTATCTAATTTGCTTTTTTCAATCTTTCACTAAACTCTAATTCTAGAGACCCTGTATTGGAGATCATAGTTCCCAAATACTTAAATGATTCTACCTCATTAATCTTTTCTCCTTCCAATGATATTTCATCTTCCATTGCATTCTCCGTTCTCATCCTCTCTGTCTTTCTTCTATTTATCTTTAGCCCAACCTCGTGTGATATTTCCTGCATTCTGATAAGCAAGCAATGCAAATCCTGTGGTGTTCTGCTAACAAGGACAACATCATCAGCATACTCTAGGTCTGCTAAATTCCTATCACCAATCTAGTCCAATACTTCTCCACCATCTCTGACTGTTCTATGCATTACGAAATCCATGGGGAGGATAAACAACATAGGTGACAACACATTCCCTTGGAGTACTACGCTGTGCACAGGAAATTCATTTGATAATACTTCTTTAACATTAACTTTGCACTTGCTATGCTCAATAACAAATTTAATCAAATTTACATATTTATGAGGAATTCCATAACAATGCAGGACTCTCCACAAAATTGGCTGGTGCACACTATCAAAGGCTTTTTCATATCATAGTCCACAAATGCCATCAAAATGGGATTTCTATATTCTATTCATTGATGTACGTTTCAAAATGAAAATTTAGTCAGTACAACTTCTATATATATTATATATATATATATATATATATATATATATATATATATATATATAATATATATATATACTGTATATATTTATATGTATTAATATTATATATACATATATATGTATATATATACATATGTATGTATATATATATATAAATAAATATATATATACATATATATATATATATATATATATATATATATCCTAGATGAATATGAGAAAAGCCTGTTAGTCAGCTAATAATAATATTGATAATAATAATAATAATAATAATAATAATAATAGTAATAATAATAATAACAATAGTAGCAAAAATAATAATAATAATAATAATAATAATAATCATAATACTACTACTACTACTACTACTACTACTACTACTACTACTACTACTACTACTAATAATAATAATAATAATATCATTATTGCTATTATCATTTATTACTGGCCAAACTGCAATTTTGGTTGGAAAAGCAGCATGCTATAAGCCCAAGGTCTCCACCAGCAAAAATTATCCAAGAGAAGAGAGGAAATAAAGGATTAGCAAATAAACTTTAAGTAATGATCAAAACTATAAAATATTTTAAGATCAGCATTAACATTAAAATAGATCAGTCATGTTTTTACTATAGAATCCAACAAAACTTAATTTTGGGGTTTACCTGAGGTGACCTTAACATTCACTGTCATTTTTATTGCTAAAGGATCAGCTGATGTGATATGAACACTCTTTCACCTTCGTTTTTATTGCTAAAGGATCAGCTGAGATGATTTTAATACTCTTTCACCATCAATTTAATTGCTATAAGATCAGCTGAGGTGATTTGAACACTCTTTCACCGTCATTTTTATTGCTAAAAGATCAGCTGTGGTGATTTGAACACTCTTTCACCGTCATTTGTATTGCTAAAAGATCAGGTGGGGTGATTTTAACTCTTTCACCGTCATTTTTATTGCTAGAGGATCAGCTGATGTGATTTTAACTCTTTCACCAAGAATGTTATTGCTAAAGGAACAGCTGAGATGATTTTAACACTCTTTCACCGTCACTTTTATTGCTAAAGGATCAGCTGAGATGATATTAAGACTCTTTCGCCATCAATTTCATTGCTAAGTGATCAGCTGAGATGATTTTAACACTCTTTTACCGTCATTCTTATTGTTAAAGGATCAGCTTAGGTGATTTTAACACTCTTTTACCGTCATTCTTATTGTTAAAGGATCAGCTTAGGTGATTTTAACACTCTTTCACCATCAATTTCATTGCTAAAGGATCAGCTGAGGTGATTTTAACATTTCCACAGTCATTTTTATTGCTAAAGGAGCAGCTGAAGTGATTTTAAATTTTTTTTACAGTCAATTTTATTGGTAAAGGATCAGCTGAGGTGATTTTAAATTCTTTTACAGTCAATTTTATTGCTAAAGGATCAGCTGAGGTGATTTTAAATTTTTTTACAGTCAATTTTATTGCTAAAGGATCAGCTGAGGTGATTTTAAATTTTTTTACAGTCAATTTTATTGCTAAAGTATCAGCTGAGGTGATTTTAAATTTTTTTACAGTCAATTTTATTGCTAAAGGATCAGCTGAGGTGATTTTAAATTTTTTTACAGTCAATTTTATTGCTAAAGGATCAGCTGAGGTGATTTTTATACTTTCACCGTCATTCTTATTGCGAAAGGATCAGCTGAGGAGACTTCGACACTTTCACTACCATTTTTATGGCAGTTGAATCGGCGGATTTTCAGACGTTGAAACTTGCAGCAAAGGTTTTCATGATGAACAAGTTAATATAAGTCTCTCTTTATAGTTTATATATGATATCTATTTTAATGTTGTTACTGATCTTAAATTATTACATATTCTTTTTATTACTTCTCATATATATAGTTTATTCATTTCCTCATTTCCTTTCCTACGTGATTTACTCTTCCCTGATGGAGCCCTTGGGTTTATAGCATCCTGCTTTTCCAACTAGGATTGCAGCTTACCTAGTAATAAAAATGGTAACTAAAACAACAACAACAACAACAATAATAATAATAATAATAATAATAATAATAATAATAATAATAATAATCACTCATCTTTCTCAAAAATAAAATTCTACCGGTGATGATTTACCTTGCTGGCTTGATCCCTTATAAACATTACATTAATTCTTCTGACTTCTTAGGCCCTTTATACCAGTGCATATACAAAGAAGTGTGAGGTGCACTGTGCGCATTAATTTCTTAAATTTTATCCTCCATCCTTTACCCTAGGTTAATTCCCAACAAACATTCAAGTATTCATAACATGACCTCACTTTTATTCACACACCTCGACAAAGATCAAACACTTCGGGATAGTGTTTGAAAACCCAATCCTTTTAAATTGACCAAAAAGTTACATTACTATCTATACAAAAATCTATCTATCCCTTACTTGACAAGAGGGCTTTCTTGGGCGAAACCTAAAAAATTCGAGCATAACTTTCACTCGCAATTCTGCTAACAAACAAAATAAACCAAGACATCCTTCATTGTTGGTGATAGTGATCTAAACCAATTGGCTTCTCACGAAAAGATCTTTTGAAACATCGCATTATTTTTCCCTTAACTAAGGTTTAAGGCAAAGACGATGCTAGTATAAAACTCCCAAATATCATCACTGTGAACTGCAGACCACTGCACACAAGTCTATGGAATACTTTACACACATCCCCATTAAGATTGGTACCCCCAAGATTTATGAGAGATGAAGTCTGGTAAGACAGGGAAAGTATTATGTTTATGTATATATATACACATGATCTTAAATCTAACAACACCACATGTGCATTCAAAGCGTGTGGAAAATTTAAGACACTAAGGACAATAAACTTCGAAGGGTACGCGTCGCTCCAGGAACGCGAATGAAGGGAAGAAAAATAATGGATTTCTTCAAAATCTTCGAGGATATTCTCATATGTTGGGGTAGTGAGGACCCCCTGGATTTTGGGGGTACCTAGGATTCCTGTAGGGCATCAGGCCAGGAGTATGGTACAGGTTATGGCATGGGAGGTCACTAGACGAGCTCCTCACGGGGCTGCAGAGACACCCTGGAAGATGTTGTCGAAACCTGGAAAAATGTACATGACTCACTAAGAGCTTCAAGGTTACAACAAGCTGTATACATCTTAAGGTATGGTACTGGACACGTTTCTCGAATGTCGTTGCCAGATAGTACAGACAAGAAATTTTCGGCTTTGGGAAGAACTTCATACCAATGACGATTGTCAGTATTCTAATTATATTCCATCTTAAGCTAAGGCACATAACATGCGTACCTAGTGACAGTCTTGATAGAACAACTATGGTGGTAACTTCTGAGTGGTAGTATATAACAATCAAGCTTGTTCCCTTCATCTTCAGCTTTACCCTTCAACTGGAGATATCTGGCAACTGTCACTTCAAGAAATGTATTGTGCTTTAAGCTCCAAATTTAACTTAATAATAGCTTGGTGACAATTTTCGTAAAACACAATTAGATTAGAGCACATCCTCATAGTTCTAAAGTAGAAGCAAACTTCAATCATTTCGACCGGTTTTCATACTTTTCACTGTGTAGCAACTCAAGACTGAAATATCAGGAATTCACTACCACTGGAAGCAAAGCACTTAATCTATCCTCTTGTGAACCTTTTCGTTTTCGTCTGATTTAGTTTAAATCACCAAAGTATACTTAATAATAATGATAATCTCGGACCCTAAAGGTAATTCGCACTAACTCTTAGTATGAATATTATCATATATTTCTTATTAGATATACTCATGTTCATAGTTTATTATTAACTCTTCTCTAAATATTTGAATATAGATATTTTTTGCTTAGTAAATATTCATCTCAAGGGAACATGTTCTCCACATGTACAAACCACACATGTAACAAGGGCACAAATTCTCCTTTGTTGTTTAATGAAGACCTATTTAGGAGAATGTTTCTACAGAAAAAATAAAAGGAAAAATAAATTTGAACAGAGCTTACTTGCATGAAAAGAAAAAGAAGTAATTATGATCAATTACATTTTATGGTACAAGAAAACTCATATAGAACATGGAATGCCCCACAATAGCAGCAGAGGATAACTGATATATGGGTCTAGAAAGAAGGTTCCCCATCAAGTCTCATTAAGCTTGATTCGGCTGACACTGTGTCCATCCCAATATCTTTAACCTTTTCTGCTCACAAGTATCGGGATTGGCTGCCACTCAAATGTCCTCTCCTCCACCGTGGTCCGCTTCCCTCGACAATAAACATTATCTCATTCCTCCTCTGCTCTGCATAGGTTACTATTTAAGATTCTCCTCCACTGTGGCTCGCTTTCCTTGGAAATAAACATTATCTCATTGCTCCTCTGTTCTGCATGGGTTACTATTTAAGATTCTTCTCCACTGTGACCTGCTTTCCTTGGAAATAAACATTATCTCATTGCTCCTCTGTTCTGCATGGGTTACTATTTAAGATTCTTCTCTACTGTGACCCGCTTTCCTTGGAAATAAACATTATCTCATTCCTCCTCTGCTCTGCATGGGTTACTATTTAAGATTCTCCTCTACTGTGGCCCGCTTTCCTTGGAAATAAACATTATCTCATTGCTCCTCTGTTCTGCATGGGTTACTATTTAAGATTCTTCTCCACTGCGACCTGCTTTCCTTGGAAATAAACATTATTTTATTGCTCCTCTGCTCTGAATGGGTTACTATTTAAGATTCTTCTCCACTGTGGCTCGCTTTCCTTGGAAATAAACATTATCTCATTGCTCCTCTGTTCTGCATGGGTTACTATTCAAGATTCTTCTCCACTGTGACCTGCTTTCCTTGGAAATAAACATTATCTCATTGCTCCTCTGTTCTGCATGGGTTACTATTTAAGATTCTTCTCCACTGTGACCTGCTTTCCTTGGAAATAAACATTATTTCATTGCTCCTCTGCTCTGCATGGGTTACTATTTAAGATTCTCCTCTACTGTGGCCCGCTTTCCTTGGAAATAAACATTATCTCATTGCTCCTCTGTTCTGCATGGGTTACTATTTAAGATTCTTCTCCACTGTGACCCGCTTTCCTTGGAAATAAACATTATTTCATTGCTCCTCTGCTCTGCATGGGTTACTGTCTAAGATTCTCCTCTACTGAGGCCCGCTTTCCTTGGAAATAAACATTATCTCATTGCTCCTCTGTTCTGCATGGGTTACTATTTAAGATTCTCCTCTACTGTGGCCCGCTTCCCTTGGAAATAAACATTATCTCATTGCTCCTCTGTTCTGCATGGGTTACTATTTAAGATTCTTCTCCACTGTGACCCGCTTTCCTTGGAAATAAGCATTATTTCATTGCTCCTCTGCTCTGCATGGGTTACTATTTAAGATTCTCCTCCACTGTGGCCCACTTTTCTTGGAAATAAACATTATCTTATTGCTCCTCTGCTCTGCATGGGTTACTATTTAAGATTCTCCTCCAATGTGGCCCGCTTTCCTCGGCAATAAACATTATCTCATTGCTCCTCTGTTCTGCATGGGTCACTATTTAAGATTCTCCTCCACTGTCACTCGCTTCCCTTGGAAATAAACATCATCTCATTGCTCCTCTGTTCTACATGGGTCACTATTTAAAGTACTCTTATTTTTTGGCTTCTTCCCTAGGAAATAAACATTATCTCATTGCTCTTCTTTCTGTGTGGGTCACTATTTAAGCTATCATAAATACCTATAATAAGTTTTCTCATTATCATAACTTTTACATGAATTTGGTGCGAGAAAGTGGCAGCCAATCACGATGCTTGTTGGCACAGCATGTTAAAGAATTTAGGCTGGACCCAGTCCCTTCACATAATTCTACTTATCTGAGTGGTTTAGATGCTAGTTAAAAGCATCACAGCATCTAATCCGACCTATTGAAAATATGAAATAAAATTTCTAGTACTCAAAGTGATAAGTGAGGTCAAAAGATTCTATAGAATTTGGAAACACATGAATGGAAATGAATGGAAATATGTGGGACAAAGATTTTCTAAAATTCACAGCTCTCACATGGAGGCTGTGAGAGAGTTTTCAAGAAAAAAGTAGAGAGAAGTGCCATTGATTTATGGATGGAAACTGGGAAAAAAGAAAAATATAAGGAATTCCAGCTTAAGTATATAATGGAGCTAAATGGATATCCACACCCTTAGTTTAATTTTGCGATTTTATGAGCACTATTTTGGCTTTTACTACCCTTGCACTTATTCTCCTTATAAGATATACCTAAAAGACAGAGGCTTCGCTTGATAAAGGTAAAGACTATTATAATTGCTGTACCACTACTACCATTATTGCAGCTACTACTTCTGCTGCTACTTGTATCACTACCACCAAACCTCCTTTCCAAGCTACAGACAGAAGAATAAGGGGCTAACTTACGGAGGTTTATAAACAATCCTCTTCATCCTCCACTCCTGTTTCACGGGATGGTTTTTAGAGCCCCGGCGGACGTTAAAGTATCCGTAGACGAGAGGGTTCACCGTCGAGTTGGCCACGGCGAAGATGAATAGCGCGGCTTGGACGCGAGGGTCAACCCTCTGGGCGCTCTTGCGGTCTATGAAGTACCTGTAAAAACATGGAGTCACATAGAGAATAGACAAATGTTATGCGCTTGTTCACATTATGTGAAGTACTACACCTAGAAATAAAAATATAAATACGACCATATACATGAGAATCAATCGTTCGTATGCAGTCAAATCTAAACAAAAGAATGTCGACAAAAATTGCAAATCTCTCTGTAAGCTGGTGCACGTGTGGAGAAATCATAGATAAAAAAACATAGAGGTAAAAGCTAATACAGATTTCTATCTGAGGTAAATTAGGGTACGAGAAGGAGACAATAACAATTACAAATTCAAAATACAAGGAGGGGAGCTGAAATTTCAATGGAAGAGAAAAATAAAATAAACCTAACAATAGGAAAGCGTGAATTAAATGGGAATAAGTTTACCGAGAGGCAGAGGATAAACAGGCAGATTGTAGCGAAAATAATAAATGGAATTTCACAGAAATCGCAAAATAGAGAGGGGTCCAATTACTTTTATATTTTCCAGAGAAATAATAATAATAATAATAATAATAATAATAATAATAATAATTCAGAAAGTATATTTGAAATATAACTGGGGTTTAATATACAACCATTTATTTCTGATACTATGAATAATTTTTGCAACAACAAAAACAACAACAACAACAACAACAGCAACATCAACAATAATAATAATAATAATAATAATAATAATAATAATAATAATAATAATAATAATAATAATAATTAGGATGATAAGAATATAGTTGAACACATAAATACAACATAATTAACGGATGTCACTAGAAGGTCCAACGCACAATAATTAACCAGAAATATTAATAATAAATTAGACCTATGAGCAAAAACTTTATATTTTCATTACAACGAACGAATCTCTGAGTTACATCTGGGGTCCGTGTGATTAACGGCCTGACAACTGTGAATTTGACTCGTTCATTTATTTGTTTGTGAGCAACTTAACACAAAAACTACAGTGCTGAGTTTGGCCAAACTTGGCAGTCATGTTGGTGAGAAAGGGTGAATCTGTAACATTTAGGATAAAGTAAATAATAGTACAAGTACACAGAAGTACTTTGAAAATATTCGCGATGTTACGTAAATGACAAATATTTTTTTAAGTTTATTTTTTGTTTGTAAACTTTATGCAAAAACTACAGAAAAATTTTCAACGAAACTTGGTGAATATGTGGGGTGTAACCCAAGGACAAATCCATTAGATTTTAAAGAAAATACATAGGAGTTAAGAGCAAAATACATAGGAGTTAAGAGCAAAATACAGTGGAGTTAAGAGCAAAATACAGTGGAATTAAGAGCAAAATACAGTGGAGTTAAAAGGAAAATAAAACGGTTTGGCATGGCGAAAGCATGCACTCTACTGAGTGCTCTTCTGGTATGGGATTTTTCTTAAATATTTCAATTGGTGGGATTTATATTAATACATTAAAACATACGGAATGTGTATTAGGATAACAGCAGTGGATCGTTTTTAACCCTAACTACAACCCTCCACAGTCGACTAACACACGAGCACTTCATTTAGTGCTTATATTGGAACATTTAGAAGCTCCTTTTGTTGAAAATGTATTTTAGGAAGTGTAATTATCCACTCGTGGAATAATTAGTAACATCAATACTTCACCAGCGAGAGAGAGAGAGAGAGAGAGAGAGAGAGAGAGAGAGAGAGAGAGAGAGAGAGAGAGTCTCTCTCTCTCTCTCTCTCTCTCTCTCTCTCTCTCTGAGTAAAGCTGGTGAGTATTGATGTTTTTAATTATTTCATGAGTGAATATTCTCTCTCTCTCTCTCTCTCTCTCTCTCTCTCTCTCTCTCTCTCTATATATATATATATATATATATATATATATATCGAAAATATTCATCCATGAAATAATTAAACATCAAAACTTCACCAGCTTTACTCTCTCTCTCTCTCTCTCTCTCTCTCTCTCTCTCTCTCTCTCTCTCTCTCTCTCTCTCTCACAAATATTCACTCATCAAATAATTAGAGACATAAATACTTCATCAGCTGTGCTCTCTCTCTCTCTCTCTCTCTCTCCTCTCTCTCTCTCTCTCTCTCTCTCTCTCTCTCTCAAATATTCACTCATGAAAGAATTAGAGACATCAATACTTCATCAACTGTACTCTCTCTCTCTCTCTCTCTCTCTCTCTCTCTCTCTCTCTCTCTCTCTCTCTCTCTCTCTCTCTCACACACAAATATTCACTCATGAAATAATTAGACATCAATACTTCATCAGCTGTGCTCTCTCTCTCTCTCTCTCTCTCTCTCTCTCTCTCTCTCTCTCTCTCGCTTCTCTCTCTCTCTCTCTCTCTCTCTCTCAAACATTCACTCATGAAATAATTAGGGACATCAATACTTCATCAGCTGTGCTCTCTCTCTCTCTCTCTCTCTCTCTCTCTCTCTCTCTCTCTCTCTCTCTCTCTCTCTCTCTCTCTCTCTCTCTCTGCAAAGAGTTGATAATCAAAGTCTAGTTGGAATCAAACGAAATAAAAAGAATATTTTGAATGAATGCTCTGACTTTTGATGAGTCGAAAAGGAGATTTTTCCTTTACTTGCTTTAATCCCATTTTCCTGATTAGAGTTCGAGAGGAGATTAGGAAAAGGGTTCGAATCGATTCGTCTCTTATGGAAAGTTAAAAAAAAGGCTTTTGGGAATATTTAAGTGTCATCAGTGTTGGATGGGGATGGCGTTTGGATGGGTGTCCGAAAAGGTGTTTGGTGGTGATAATGATAATAATGATAATAATAATAATAATAATAATAATAATAATAATAACAATAATAATAATAATAATAATAATAATAATAATCATAGTAACAATAAAATAATAATAATAATAATAATAATAATAATAATAAAACTAATAACAACAACAACAACAATAATAATAATAATAATAATAATAATAATAATAAAAATTAATTACATCAATGTTGGATCCGGTCAGTCCTTCGGAGGGTGACCATCAAGTTAATTAGAAAAATCTAATCATGAAAAGTCTACACACAAACACAAGCAACAACAACAACAACAAGAACAAACAACAAAGGAATCTATTTCTAGTCCACTGCCGGACAAAGTCCTCAGATATGTCAATTCATGTTTGTGGTTTTCCCAGTTTTCATCAGCACGCGGTGCAGTGCGGATTGGTGATGGTGGGAGATTTTCGTCTGATCACTTACAGTAAACCAACCGCGTTACTGTATTCCTACTCATAAAGGGATATATATATATATATATATATATATATATATATATATATATATATATATATATATATATATATATACATATACATATATATATATATATATATATATATATAGATAGATAGATAGATACATAGATAGGTAGATAGATAGTCTGTACATCGTGCGCAGACATGTATTAAAAAAGTATTATTTTTCGCAAATTATTCTGCTTACGAGAGAGAGAGAGAGAGAGAGAGGAGAGAGGAGAGAGAGAGAGAGAGGAGAGGAGAGAGAGAGAGAGAGAGAGGAGGAACGGTCAATATTCTAAGGTATATATCCTCTACTGGAATTATAAAAATCATATAATAATTTTTGTATTTCTCACTAATTATCAATTCATTCTTTCAAACCTTTAATAGAAAAATCAATGTAATTTATTGCTTATTAATAAAAACATTAATTCCTTTTGGTATCCAACATTGCTTAAACAAAATAATATGAAAATTATCAAAAAAAACAAAAAGTTTTTTTTTTTATTATACTGGGAATATATATATTTTTTTTCATATCAAAGCACAACAAATTGCAGACTGAAAACTTCATAATTTAAATAGTTTTAATTTCTATTTTTTATAGCATAATCAGGAAAATTCCTTTTAGCATAACGATCAAATGGAAAGGTTTAAATTTTCGTAAAATAAGGAAATGGAAAAACTCTTTCTCTGTAGTACAAAATCGAAAATTCTGAAAAAATTCTTTATATATTTCCATATACTGTGAATGTACTTTTATTCGTGGGTACAAATTTTCGTTGTTTTATAAAAAATGTTGGTTCGTGGATTCTTAAATTCGTGGATTTCCGTTTTGGAACTTTTACCTTTTTGGTTGTTAGTTGAACCCCAATTATGATAAAGCGTTCATTTGCAATGCATTGATTTTATTCATTTATTAAAAATTTTAAATAATTAACACTGATTAAGGGATTACTTATCACTACAAATGGTTGTAATGTCGCCGCCAAAAAGAAAATTACAGAACTACCCAAGTTCTTCTTAGATAGCATCCCAAGCTAAAACATTACTCAAAATCTTTTGTTGTTACTCAGTGGTAATTAACAGCCATTAAATAGAGACGAGATAGTTAGTAGGCATATCACTTTCAAACATGCCGTTAATGCAGTGGTTGAAAATTGGCTCTGTAAAGCCGTTTGCTATATACTTTCTCATTGATTTTCTATGTTTTGCGGTTTGAAATACAGTTTTTATTACATTTAATGTTTTTTTTATGTGTAGTGCTGAAAACATGTCTTGCTTTATGCATAATAGTAGCTAATACTATTTTTGTTATGTAATGCATTGTTATTTATTGATGAAAATATTAAAATAAATATGAAATAAAAACAATGATTTTAATTTTATTTGTATTCAGAAAATATATGAAAAAAAAATTCAATAAATAGACAAAAAAAAAAAAAAGATAAACTGTAGTAATTTGAAAAAGCCAAACCTACAAAAGAAAAAAAATAATAATTATTATAGTGCACACCAAAATAAAACATATTCACAATAACAAATAAAAATAATTAGTCATCCACAATGGTTTAGAAAATGTAGGTCACAACACAAATCGAATATGTCAAAGTTCAATACCAAAATCTGACAGTGTATAAAAATTTTCGTTAGATTTGTAAATTCGTGGATTCGGCCACCCACGAAGACCACGAAAAATGGGTACACCACGAACAAAAATACTTTCACAGTATTTTCATATATTCTCTTCCATCTCCTTTCATATCTTTATTCTTTGGTTTTGGGAGTTTCGACATAGATAGAATTGTTTCCCAAAGACCAATGGCTATAAGCTGAAGTCTTTGACATTGTTGGAAGCTGTACATATAGGTAGTATAGTTTCTATACAATTATTATATATATATATATATATATATATATATATATATATATATATATATATATATATATATATATATATATATATATATGGTTTTCATGTTATCCAGAAAACTATCTGGAGCTCAATTTATCCGCAGATGCTCTCTTCGATTTTTAGAAGCAACAAAGATATATATATATATATATATATATATATATATATATATTATATATATATATATATATATATATATATATATATATATATTATATATATATATATATATATATATATATATATATAGCAGTACCAGCCGAACTCGGTTGAGTCCCTTGTCAAGCCGGGAGGAACGTAGAGAGGAGAGGTCCCCTTTTTTATTTCATTTGTTTGATGTCGGCTACCCCCCAAAATTGGGGGAAGTGCCTTAGTATATGTATGTATGTATATATACCGGTAT
>NC_090743.1:117152612-117160112 GCF_036898095.1 Palaemon carinicauda | reverse complement strand
TCAACTGAAAAGGAGTACAATTTAATCATAAAAGAAACCCTCTCTGGTACAACTCAGGAACATAAATGGTGGTCTACCCTTAAATCTGCACTCTTTGGTGTAGATGCAACAGTTCCTCCTTTACTTAAACCAGATGGCTCAGTCACTCACTGTCCAAAGGAAAAGGCAACCCTTTTGGCTGATGTTTTTGACAGTAAGCAGAGTAATGAAAAACTTGAACTTCCTCATTCCTGTTTTCCTGAGGCTAAACTAACTAGTTTAGCTTTTCGATCTCGTGAGATTAAAGCTCTGTTGATGGACCTTGATGCTTATGGAGGTGTAGACCCTAATGGTATTTTTCCTTTGTTTTTTATAAAGACAGCTGATTTCTTAGCTCCAAAGTTATCTGTTATTTTACGCAAGTTAGCAAGAAGAGGAGCTTTTAGCACTTGTTGGAGAATTGGTAATGTTACTCCTCTATGTAAATGTGTTTGTGGTAGCTCAAGTCCCACTGATTACCGCCCAATTTCCATAACTCCCATATTATCTAAAGTTTTTGAACGTCTTCTGGCAAAACGTCTTAATAGGTTTGCTGAAGGTAATCATCTATTCCCTAGTTTGCAATTTGGTTTTCGGAAAGGCCTTGGAGCATGTGATGCCCTTCTTACAATCTCCAATGCAGTACAGAAATCCCTTGATTGTGGTCGGGAAGTTCGTATGAATGGCCTTGATTTTAGTGCTGCCTTTGACCGTGTTAATCATGAGGCCCTTGTTTTCAAACTGAAACAGTTGGGAGTGGGTGGGTCGTTTCTTAGCATTATTATTGATTTTTTAAGTAGTAGATCTCAAAGAGTTGTTGTTGATGGGCACCATAGTGAGTATAGGAATGTGATATCCGGTGTTCCACAGGGTAGTGTTCTTGGCCCATTACTTTTCATACTATATACACATGACATGTGGTTTGGCCTAGAAAATAAGCTTGTTGCATATGCAGATGATGCTACTCTCTTTGCATCAATTCCATCCCCTGAATGTATATCTGGGGTTGGTGAATCCCTTAATAGAGATTTAGCTAAAATTAGTGCATGGTGCAAATTATGGGGTATGAAGTTGAATCCTAACAAAACTCAAAGTATGATTGTAAGTAGGTCAAGGACGATGGCTCCTCAACATCCGGATCTCAGTATTGATAATGTTTCTTTAAATTTGTATGACTCTTTCAAAATTTTAGGCGTGATTCTTGACAGCAAATTTACTTTTGAGAAACATATAAGGTCTGTGTCTTCTTCAATTGCACAAAAAATTGGCTTATTGAGAAAGTCTTTTAAGATATTCGGTGATCAATCTATTCTGAAGAAGTGTTTTAATTCTTTTATTCTACCTTGTTTTGAGTATTGTTTCTCCTGTCTGGTCTTCAGCTGCTGATTCTCATCTTAATTTGTTGGACAGAAACTTACGGTCTATTAAATTTCTTATTCCTGATCTAGATATTAATCTCTGGCACCGTCGATCAATTAGTTCATTGTGCATGTTGCATAAGATTTTTCATAACTCTGACCATCCTTTACATTCAGATCTCCCTGGACAATTCTATCCTGTTCGTAATACTAGGCAGGCAGTTAATTCTAATAGCCAGGCCTTCTCCATCATAAGACTCAATACTACACAGTACTCTAGAAGTTTTATTCCAGCTGTTACCAAGTTGTGGAATGATCTTCCTAATCGGGTTGTTGAATCAGTAGAACTTCAAAAGTTCAAAGTTGGAGCAAATGCTTTTTTGTTGACCAGACGGACATGAGTCTTTTTATAGTTTATATATGACATTTTTGTTGTTGACGTTGTTAATAGTTTATATATGATATATCTCTTTTGACATTACTTTTTTTTAGAATGATTTATTGTTAATTTGTTCTCTTCAGTTATTTATTTCCTTATTTCCTTTCCTCACTGGGCTATTTTTCCCTATTGGAGCCCCTGGGCTTATAGCACCTTGCTTTTCCAATTAGGGTTGTAGCTTGGATAGTAATAATAATAATAATATATATATATATATATATATATATATATATATATATATATATATATATATATATTAAGCTTAATCTCATTAAAATGTTCCTCTTCTTTTCAGTTATATCAAGAGACCCAGCAGACGAACGTCACGCGCCATCCCTCGGCCGAACAAAAACGAGAACCCTCCATATGACTTTGATCATAGTCATGGTGTTCACACTCTGCTGGACTCCTTACAACATCATGAGTCTTTGGTAAGTGTTCTAAATGAGTCTGTTTTTGGTAGAGATTGACAAATCACAGAAAGGAGTCACTGGGACAGCAGTGAGTGCTTATAAACAATCGAGTTGCCTACATGGCAGAATCATTAAATGGGGTCACTGGGACAACAGGGAGTGCTTATAAACAATTGAGTTGCCTATATGGCAGAATCACTAAATGGGGTCACTGGGACAGCAGTGAGTGCTTATAAACAATCGAGTTGCTTACATGGCCGAATCACTGAATGGGGTCACTGGGACAGCAGGGAGTGCTTATAAACAATCGAGTTGCTTACATGGCCGAATCACTGAATGTGGTCACTGGGACAGCAGGGAGTGCTTATAAACAATTGAGTTGCTTACATGACAGAATTGCTGAATGTGGTCACTGGGACAGCAAGGAGTGCTTATAAGCAATTGAGTTGCTTCCATGGCATAATCACTAAATGTGGTCACTGGGACAGCAGGGAGTGCTTATAAACAATCGAGTTGCTTACATGGCCGAATCACTGAATGGGGTCACTGGGACAGCAGGGAGTGCTTATAAACAATCGAGTTGCTTACATGGCCGAATCACTGAATGTGGTCACTGGGACAGCAGGGAGTGCTTATAAACAATTGAGTTGCTTACATGACAGAATTGCTGAATGTGGTCACTGGGACAGCAAGGAGTGCTTATAAGCAATTGAGTTGCTTCCATGACATAATCACTAAATGGGGTCACTGGGACAGCAGGGAGTGCTTATAAACAATCGAGTTGCTTACATGGCCGAATCGCTGAATGTGGTGACTGGGACAGCAGGGAGTGCTTATAAACAATCGAGTTGCTTACATGGCCGAATCGCTGAATGGGGTCACTGGGACAGCAGGGAGTGCTTATAAACAATCGAGTTGCTTACATGGCCGAATCGCTGAATGGGGTCACTGGGACAGCAGGGAGTGCTTATAAACAATCGAGTTGCTTACATGGCCGAATCGCTGAATGGGGTCACTGGGACAGCAGGGAGTGCTTATAAACAATCGAGTTGCTTACATGGCCGAATCGCTGAATGGGGTCACTGGGACAGCAGGGAGTGCTTATAAACAATCGAGTTGCTTACATGGCCGAATCGCTGAATGGGGTCACTGGGACAGCAGGGAGTGCTTATAAACAATCGAGTTGCTTACATGGCCGAATCGCTGAATGTGGTCACTGGGACAGCAGGGAGTACTACATGGCCGAATCGCTGAATGTGGTCACTGGGACAGCAGGGAGTGCTTATAAACAATTGAGTTGCTTACATGACAGAATTGCTGAATGTGGTCACTGGGACAGCAGGGAGTGCTTATAAACAATCGTGTTGCTTACATGGCCAAATCACTGAATGTGGTGACTGGGACAGCAGGGAGTGCTTATAAACAATCGAGTTGCTTACATGGCCGAATCACTGAATGGGGTCACTGGGACAGCAGGGAGTGCTTATAAACAATCGAGTTGCTTACATGGCCGAATCACTGAATGTGGTCACTGGGACAGCAGGGTGTGCTTATAAACAATTGAGTTGCTTACATGACAGAATTGCTGAATGTGGTCACTGGGACAGCAAGGAGTGCTTATAAGCAATTGAGTTGCTTCCATGACATAATCACTAAATGGGGTCACTGGGACAGCAGGGAGTGCTTATAAACAATCGAGTTGCTTACATGGCCGAATCACTGAATGTGGTGACTGGGACAGCAGGGAGTGCTTATAAACAATTAAGTTGCTTACATGGGGATTTATTATTATTATTATTATTATTATTATTATTATTATCATTATTATTATTATTATACCCATCTACTGTTTAGATACACTACATCTCACCACAACAGACCCTGATCAATACTTTTTTTAACAGTCCAAAGTTTACTTCCATATTCGGTAGTTTCAAAAGTATGGGAAAGGCCATATTGTGTCTCAGCTTATCAAGTTTTTCAAAGTTTACAAAGTAGCTCAAGGGGTTGGGGGCAAACTTGGTAGAATTTAATTTCAGTTTTTCAATCTTTTTTGTGGATTTGGTTTTCATAAACTGCCTAAGATTCTTTAAATGTCGTTTTGTATCACTTGTCGAGATTTTTACATACAAACATATAAACACACGCGCGCGCACACACACACACACATATATATATGTATATATATATATATATATATATATATATATATATATATATATATATATATATTATCATTATTATTAATAGCTAAGCCACAACCTTAGTTGGAAAAGCAAGATGCCATAAGCTCAAGGGTTTCAATAGGGAAAAATAGCCCAGTGAGGAAAGGACATAAGGAAATAAATAAACGATGTAACAAGTAATGAAAAATTGAAATAAAATATTTTAAAAACAATAACAACATTAAGACAGATATTTGATATATAAACTACAAAAGGACTTATGTAAGCCTGTTCAACATAAAAAAATTTTTGCTGCGAGTTTGAACCTTCGAAGTTCTACTGATTCAACTACCCGATTAGGAAGATCCTTTCACAACTTGGTCACAGCTGGAATAAAACTTATAGAATACTGTGTAGTATTGACCCTCATGATGTAGAAGGCCTGACTATTAGAATTAACTGCATGCCTAGTATTATGAACAAGATGGAACTGTCCGGGAAGATCTGAATGTAAAGGATGGTCAAAATTATAAAAAATCTTATGCAACATGCATAATGAACTAATTGAACAACAGTGCTAGAGATTAATATCTAGATCAGGAATAAGAAATTTAATAGACCGAAAGTTCCTGCCCAACAAAATGAAATGAGAATCAGCAGCTGAAGAACAGAAAGGAGAACAATACTCGAAACAAGGTAAAATGAAAGAATTAAAACACTTCTTCAGAATAGATTGATCACCAAAAATCTTGAAAGATTTTCTCAACAAGCCAATTTTTTTGTGCAACTGAAGAAGACACAGAACTAATGTGTTTCTCAAAAGTAAATTTGCTATCGAGAATCACACCTAAAATTTTTAAAGAGTCATACAAGGTTAAAGAAACATTATCAATGCTGACATCCAGATGTTGAGGAACCACGGTCCTTGACTACTTACAATCATACTTTGATTTTGTTAGGATTCAACTTCATACCCCATAATTTGCACCATGCACTACTTTTAGCTAAATCCCTATTAAGGGATTCACCAACCCCAGATCTACATTCAGGGATTGGAATTGATGCAAAGAGAGTAGCATCATCTGCATATGCAACAAGCTTGTTTTCTAGACCAAACCACGTGTCATATATATATATATATATATATATATATATATATATATATATATATATATATACATATACATATACATATATATATGTATATGTATACATATATATATATATATATATTATATACAGTATATATGTGTGTGTATGTTTGTGTATACAGTACGTATTTTATGTGCATATAATTATATATGAATATACTATCTTTACACATGTATATATACAGTATATGTATATATATATATATATATATGTATATATATATGTATATATATATATATATATATATATATATATATATATATATATATATATATATATATACAGTATATATATTGTTCTTTCTATATATACATATATATATACATTCAGTATATACCAGTATATATATATATATATATATATATATATATATATATATATATACAGTATATATATTGTTCTTTCTATATATACATATATATATACATTCAGTATATACCGGTATATATATATATATATATATATATATATATATATTGTTCTCTATATATACATATATATACATACAGTATATACCGGTATATATACATACATACATATACTAAGGCACTTCCCCCAATTTTGGGGGGTAGCCGACATCAAACAAATGAAACAAAAAAAGGGGACCTCTCCTCTCTACGTTCCTCCCGGCCTGACAAGGGACTCAACCGAGTTCGGCTGGTACTGCTATATATACATATATATATATATATATATATATATATGTATATATATATGTATATATATATATATATATATATATATATATATATATATATATATATATATATATATATATATATATATCTTTGTTGCTTTTAAAAATCGAAGAGAGCATCTGCGGATAAATTGAGCTCCAGATAGTTGTCTGGATAACATGAAAACCATATATATATATATATATATATATATATATATATATATATATATATATATATATATATATATATATATATATATATATATATATAATTAACCCTAACTACAATAAATAAAGACTTCAGCTTATAGCCATTGGTGTTTGGGATACAAATTCTATCATGTCGAAACTCCCAAAACGAAAGAATAAAGATATGAAAGGAGATGGAAGAGAATATATGAAAATACTGTGAAAGTATTTGTGTTCGTGGTGTACCAATTTTCGTGGTCTTCGTGGGTGGGCGAATCCACGAATTTACAAATCCAACGAAAATTTTTATACACTGTCAGATTTCGGTATTGAACTTAGACATATTCGATTTGTATTGTGACCTACATTTTCTAAACCATTGTGGATTACTAATTATTTTTATTTGTTATTGTGAATATGTTTTATTTTGATGTGCACTATAATGATTTTTTTTTCTTTAGTAGGTTTGGCTCTTTTCAAATTACTACAGTTTATTTTTTTTTTGGTCTATATATTGATTTTATTTTACATATATTTTCTGAATACAAATAAAGTTAAAATCATTGTTTTTTATTTCATATTTATTTTAATATTTTCATCAATAAATAACAATGCATTACATAACAAAAATAGTATTAGCTACTATTATGCATAAAGCAAGGCATGTTTTCAGCACTACACATCAAAAAAAACATTAAATGTAATAAAAACTGTATTTCAAACCACAAAACATAGAAAATCATGAGAAAGTCTATAGCAAACCGACTTTACAGAGCCCATTTTCAACCACTGCATTAACAACATGTTCGAAAGTGATATGCCTACTAACTATCTCGTCTCTATTTAATGGCTGTTAATTACCACTGAGTAACAAAAAAAGATTTTGAGTAATGTTTTAGCTTGGGATGCTATCTTAGAAGAACTTGGGTAGTTCTGTAATTTTCTTTTTTGGCGGCGACATTATAACCATTTGTAGTGATAAGTAATCCCTTAATCAGTGTTAATTATTAATTTTTTTAATAAATGAATAAAATCAATTCATTGCAAATGAACACTATCATAATTGGGGTTCAACTATTAACCAAAA
>NC_090743.1:117137612-117147612 GCF_036898095.1 Palaemon carinicauda | reverse complement strand
GAGGTTTGGTGGTAGTGATACAAGTAGCAGCAGAAGTAGTAGCTGCAATAATGGTAGTAGTGGTACAGCAATTATAATAGTCTTTACCCTTATTAAGCGAAGCCTCTGTCTTTTAGGTATATCTTATAAGGAGAATAAGTGCAAGGGTAGTATAAGCCAAAATAGTACTCATAAAATAGCAAAATTAAACTAAGGGTGTGGATATCCATTTAGCTCCATTATATACTTAATCTGGAATTCCTTATATTTTTCTTTTTTCCCAGTTTCCATCCATAAATCAATGGCACTTCTCTCTACTTTTTTCTTGAAAACTCTCTCACAGCCTCCATGTGAGAGCTGTGAACTTTAGAAAATCTTTATCCCACATATTTCCATTTATTTCCATTCACGTGTTTCCAAATTCTATAGAATCTTTTGACCTCACTTATCACTTTGAGTACTAGAAATTTTATTTCATATTTTCAAGAGGTCGGATTAGATGCTGTGATGCTTTTAACTAGCATCTAAACCACTCAGATAAGTAGAGTTAAGCAACTGGGTCCAGCCTAAATTCTTTAGCATCCTGTGCCCACAAGCATCGTGATTGGCTGCCACTTTCTCGCACCAAATTCGTGTAAAAGTTATGATAATGAGAAAACTTATTATAGGTATTTATGATAGCTTAAATAGTGACCCACACAGAAAGAAGAGCAATGAGATAATGTTTATTTCCTAGGGAAACAAGCCAAAGAATAGGAGCACTTTAAATAGTGACCATGTAGAACAGAGGAGCAATGAGATGATGTTTATTTCCAAGAAAAGTGGGCCACAGTGGAGGAGAATCTTAAATAGTAACCCATGCAGAGCAGAGGAGCAATGAAATAATGTTTATTTCCAAGGAAAGCGGGTCACAGTGGAGAAGAATCTTAAATAGTAACCCATGCAGAACAGAGGAGCAATGAAATAATGTTTATTTCCAAGGAAAGCGGGCCACAGTAGAGGAGGATCTTAAATAGTAACCCATGCAGAGCAGAGGAGCAATGAAATAATGTTTATTTCCAAGGAAAGCGGGTCACAGTGGAGAAGAATCTTAAATAGTAACCCATGCAGAACAGAGGAGCAATGAGATAATGTTTATTTCCAAGGAAAGCAGGTCACAGTGGAGAAGAATATTAAATAGTAACCCATGCAGAACAGAGGAGCAATGAGATAATGTTTATTTCCAAGGAAAGCGGGCCACAGTGGAGGAGAATCTTAAATAGTAACCCATGCAGAGCAGAGGAGCAATGAAATAATGTTTATTTCCAAGGAAAGCGGGTCACAGTGGAGAAGAATCTTAAATAGTAACCCATGCAGAACAGAGGAGTAATGAGATAATGTTTATTTCCAAGGAAAGCAGGCCACAGTGGAGGAGAATCTTAAATAGTAACCCATGCAGAGCAGAGGAGCAATGAAATAATGTTTATTTCCAAGGAAAGCGGGTCACAGTGGAGAAGAATCTTAAATAGTAACCCATGCAGAACAGAGGAGCAATGAGATAATGTTTATTTCCAAGGAAAGCGGGCCACAGTAGAGGAGGATCTTAAATAGTAACCCATGCAGAGCAGAGGAGCAATGAAATAATGTTTATTTCCAAGGAAAGCGGGTCACAATGGAGAAGAATCTTAAATAGTAACCCATGCAGAACAGAGGAGCAATGAGATAATGTTTATTTCCAAGGAAAGCAGGTCACAGTGGAGAAGAATCTTAAATAGTAACCCATGCAGAACAGAGGACCAATGATATAATGTTTATTTCCAAGGAAAGCAGGCCACAGTGGAGGAGAATCTTAAATAGTAACCCATGCAGAGCAGAGGAGCAATGAAATAATGTTTATTTCCAAGGAAAGCAGGTCACAGTGGAGAAGAATCTTAAATAGTGACCCATGCAGAACAGAGGAGCAATGAGATAATGTTTATTTCCAAGAAAAGTGGGCCACAGTGGAGGAGAATCTTAAATAGTAACCCATGCAGAGCAGAGGAGCAATGAAATAATGTTTATTTCCAAGGAAAGCGGGCCACAGTGGAGGAGAATCTTAAATAGTAACCCATGCAGAGCAGAGGAGCAATGAAATAATGTTTATTTCCAAGGAAAGCGGGTCACAGTGGAGAAGAATCTTAAATAGTAACCCATGCAGAACAGAGGAGCAATGAGATAAAGTTTATTTCCAAGGAAAGCGGGCCACAGTAGAGGAGGATCTTAAATAGTAACCCATGCAGAGCAGAGGAGCAATGAAATAATGTTTATTTCCAAGGAAAGTGGGTCACAGTGGAGAAGAATCTTAAATAGTAACCCATGCAGAACAGAGGAGCAATGAGATAATGTTTATTTCCAAGGAAAGCAGGTCACAGTGGAGAAGAATCTTAAATAGTAACCCATGCAGAACAGAGGAGCAATGAGATAATTTTTATTTCCAAGGAAAGCGGGCCACAGTGGAGGAGAATCTTAAATAGTAACCCATGCAGAGCAGAGGAGCAATGAAATCATTTTTATTTCCAAGGAAAGCGGGTCACAGTGGAGAAGAATCTTAAATAGTAACCCATGCAGAACAGAGGAGCAATGAGATAATGTTTATTTCCAAGGAAAGCGGGCCACAGTGGAGGAGAATCTTAAATAGTAACCCATGCAGAGCAGAGGAGCAATGAAATAATGTTTATTTCCAAGGAAAGCGGGTCACAGTAGAGGAGGATCTTAAATAGTAACCCATGCAGAACAGAGGAGCAATGAGATAATGTTTATTTCCAAGGAAAGCGGGCCACAGTAGAGGAGGATCTTAAATAGTAACCCATGCAGAGCAGAGGAGCAATGAAATAATGTTTATTTCCAAGGAAAGCGGGTCACAGTGGAGAAGAATCTTAAATAGTAACCCATGCAGAACAGAGGAGCAATGAGATAATGTTTATTTCCAAGGAAAGCAGGTCACAGTGGAGAAGAATATTAAATAGTAACCCATGCAGAACAGAGGAGCAATGAGATAATGTTTATTTCCAAGGAAAGCGGGCCACAGTGGAGGAGAATCTTAAATAGTAACCCATGCAGAGCAGAGGAGCAATGAAATAATGTTTATTTCCAAGGAAAGCGGGTCACAGTGGAGAAGAATCTTAAATAGTAACCCATGCAGAACAGAGGAGTAATGAGATAATGTTTATTTCCAAGGAAAGCAGGCCACAGTGGAGGAGAATCTTAAATAGTAACCCATGCAGAGCAGAGGAGCAATGAAATAATGTTTATTTCCAAGGAAAGCGGGTCACAGTGGAGAAGAATCTTAAATAGTAACCCATGCAGAACAGAGGAGCAATGAGATAATGTTTATTTCCAAGGAAAGCGGGCCACAGTAGAGGAGGATCTTAAATAGTAACCCATGCAGAGCAGAGGAGCAATGAAATAATGTTTATTTCCAAGGAAAGCGGGTCACAATGGAGAAGAATCTTAAATAGTAACCCATGCAGAACAGAGGAGCAATGAGATAATGTTTATTTCCAAGGAAAGCAGGTCACAGTGGAGAAGAATCTTAAATAGTAACCCATGCAGAACAGAGGACCAATGATATAATGTTTATTTCCAAGGAAAGCAGGCCACAGTGGAGGAGAATCTTAAATAGTAACCCATGCAGAGCAGAGGAGCAATGAAATAATGTTTATTTCCAAGGAAAGCAGGTCACAGTGGAGAAGAATCTTAAATAGTGACCCATGCAGAACAGAGGAGCAATGAGATAATGTTTATTTCCAAGAAAAGTGGGCCACAGTGGAGGAGAATCTTAAATAGTAACCCATGCAGAGCAGAGGAGCAATGAAATAATGTTTATTTCCAAGGAAAGCGGGCCACAGTGGAGGAGAATCTTAAATAGTAACCCATGCAGAGCAGAGGAGCAATGAAATAATGTTTATTTCCAAGGAAAGCGGGTCACAGTGGAGAAGAATCTTAAATAGTAACCCATGCAGAACAGAGGAGCAATGAGATAAAGTTTATTTCCAAGGAAAGCGGGCCACAGTAGAGGAGGATCTTAAATAGTAACCCATGCAGAGCAGAGGAGCAATGAAATAATGTTTATTTCCAAGGAAAGTGGGTCACAGTGGAGAAGAATCTTAAATAGTAACCCATGCAGAACAGAGGAGCAATGAGATAATGTTTATTTCCAAGGAAAGCAGGTCACAGTGGAGAAGAATCTTAAATAGTAACCCATGCAGAACAGAGGAGCAATGAGATAATTTTTATTTCCAAGGAAAGCGGGCCACAGTGGAGGAGAATCTTAAATAGTAACCCATGCAGAGCAGAGGAGCAATGAAATCATTTTTATTTCCAAGGAAAGCGGGTCACAGTGGAGAAGAATCTTAAATAGTAACCCATGCAGAACAGAGGAGCAATGAGATAATGTTTATTTCCAAGGAAAGCGGGCCACAGTGGAGGAGAATCTTAAATAGTAACCCATGCAGAGCAGAGGAGCAATGAAATAATGTTTATTTCCAAGGAAAGCGGGTCACAATGGAGAAGAATCTTAAATAGTAACCCATGCAGAACAGAGGAGCAATGAGATAATGTCTATTTTCAAGGAAAGCGGGCCACAGTGGAGGAGAATCTTAAATAGTAACCCATGCAGAGCAGAGGAGCAATGAAATAATGTTTATTTCCAAGGAGAGCGGGTCACAGTGGAGAAGAATCTTAAATAGTAACCCATGCAGAACAGAGGAGCAATGAGATAATGTTTATTTCCAAGGAAAGCGGGCCACAGTGGAGGAGAATCTTAAATATTAACCCATGCAGAGCAGAGGAGCAATGAAATAATGTTTATTTCCAAGGAAAGCGGGTCACAATGGAGAAGAATCTTAAATAGTAACCCATGCAGAACAGAGGAGCAATGAGATAATGTTTATTTCCAAGGAAAGCAGGTCACAGTGGAGGAGAATCTTAAATAGTAACCCATGCAGAACAGAGGAGCAATGATATAGTGTTTATTTCCAAGGAAAGCAGGCCACAGTGGAGGAGAATCTTAAATAGTAACCCATGTAGAGCAGAGGAGCAATGAAATAATGTTTATTTCCAAGGAAAGCGGGTCACAGTGGAGAAGAATCTTAAATAGTAACCCATGCAGAACAGAGGAGCAATGAGATAATGTTTATATCCAAGGAAAGCGGGCCACAGTGGAGGAGAATCTTAAATAGTAACCCATGCAGAGCAGAGGAGCAATGAAATAATGTTTATTTCCAAGGAAAGCGGGTCACAGTGGAGAAGAATCTTAAATAGCAACCCATGCAGAACAGAGGAGCAATGAGATGATGTTTATTTCCAAGGAAAGCAGGCCACAGTAGAGGAGAATCTTAAATAGTAACCCATGCAGAGCAGAGGAGCAATGAAATAATGTTTATTTCCCAGGAAAGCGGGTCACAGTGGAGAAGAATCTTAAATAGTAACCCATGCAGAAGTGAGGAGCAATGAGATAATGTTTATTTCCAAGGAAAGCAGGTCACAGTGGAGAAGAATCTTAAATAGTAACCCATGCAGAACAGAGGAGTAATGAGATAATGTTTATTTCCAAGGAAAGCGGGCCACAGTGGAGGAGAATCTTAAATAGTAACCCATGCAGAGCAGAGGAGCAATGAAATAATGTTTATTTCCAAGGAAAGCGGGTCACAATGGAGAAGAATCTTAAATAGTAACCCATGCAGAACAGAGGAGCAATGAGATAATGTTTATTTCCAAGGAAAGCGGGTCACAGTGGAGAAGAATCTTAAATAGTAACCCATGCAGAACAGAGGAGCAATGATATAGTGTTTATTTCCAAGGAAAGCAGGCCACAGTGGAGGAGAATCTTAAATAGTAACCCATGTAGAGCAGAGGAGCAATGAAATAATGTTTATTTCCAAGGAAAGCGGGTCACAGTGGAGAAGAATCTTAAATAGTAACCCATGCAGAACAGAGGAGCAATGAGATAATGTTTATATCCAAGGAAAGCGGGCCACAGTGGAGGGGAATCTTAAATAGTAACCCATGCAGAGCAGAGGAGCAATGAAATAATGTTTATTTCCAAGGAAAGCGGGTCACAGTGGAGAAGAATCTTAAATAGCAACCCATGCAGAACAGAGGAGCAATGAGATGATGTTTATTTCCAAGGAAAGTGGGCCACAGTAGAGGAGAATCTTAAATAGTAACCCATGCAGAGCAGAGGAGCAATGAAATAATGTTTATTTCCCAGGAAAGCGGGTCACAGTGGAGAAGAATCTTAAATAGTAACCCATGCAGAACTGAGGAGCAATGAGATAATGGTTATTTTCAAGGAAAGCAGGTCACAGTGGAGAAGAATCTTAAATAGTAACCCATGCAGAACAGAGGAGTAATGAGATAATGTTTATTTCCAAGGAAAGCAGGTCACAATGGAGAAGAATCTTAAATAGTAACCTATGCAGAGCAGAGGAGGAATGAGATAATGTTTATTGTCGAGGGAAGCTGACCACGGTGGAGGAGAGGACATTTGAGTGGCAGCCAATCCCGATACTTGTGAGCAGAAAAGGTTAAAGATATTGGGATGGACACAGTGTCAGCCGAATCAAGCTTAATGAGACTTGATGGGGAACCTTCTTTCTTGACCCATATATCAGTTATCCTCTGCTGCTATTGTGGGGCATTCCATGTTCTATATGAGCTTTCTTGTACCATGAAATGTAATTGATCATAATTACTTCTTTTTCTTTTCGTGCAAGTAAGCTCTGTTCAAATTTATTTTTCCTTTTATTTTTCTGTAGAAACATTCTCCTAAATAGGTCTTCATCAAACAACAAAGGAGAATTTGTGCCCTTGTTACATGTGTTGTTTGTACATGTGGAGAACATGTTCCCTTGAGATGAATATTTACTAAGCAAAAAATATCTATATATAAATATTTAGAGAAGAGTTAATAATAAACTATGAACATGAGTATATCTAATAAGAAATATATGATAATATTCATACTAAGAGTTAGTGCGAATTACCTTTAGGGTCCGAGATTGTCATTATTATTAGTATACTTTGGTGATTTAAACTAAATCAGACGAAAACGAAAAGGTTCACAAGAGGATAGATTAAGTGCTTTGCTTCCAGTGGTAGTGAATTCCTGATATTTCAGTCTTGAGTTGCTACACAGTGGAAAGTATGAAAACCGGACGAAATGATTGAAGTTTGCTTCAACTTTAGAACTATGAGGACGTGCTCTAATCTAATTGTGTTTTACGAAAATTGTCACCAAGCTATTATTAAGTTAAATTTGGAGCTTCAAGCGCAATACATTTCTTGAAGTGACAGTTGCCTGATATCTCCAGTTGAAGGGTAAAGCTGAAGATGAAGGGAACAAGCTTGATTGTTATATACTACCACTCAGAAGTTACCACCATAGTTGTTCTATCAAGACTGTCACTAGGTACGCATGTTATGTGCCTTAGCTTAAGATGGAATATAATTAGAATACTGACAATCATCATTGGTATGAAGTTCTTCCCAAAGCCGAAAATTTCTCGTCTGTACTATCTGGCAACGACATTCAAGAAACGTGTCCAGTACCATACCTTAAGATGTATACAGCATGTTGTAACCTTGAAGCTCTTATTGAGTCATTTACATTTTTCCAGGTTTCGACAACATCTTCCAGGGTGTCTCTGCAGCCCCGTGAGGAGCTCATCTAGTGACCTCCCATGCCATAACCTGTACCATACTCCTGGCCTGATGCCCTACAGGAATCCTAGGTACCCCCAGAATCAAGGGGGTCCTCACTACCCCAACATATGAGAATATCCTCGAAGATTTTGAAGAAATCCATTATTTTTCTTCCCTTCATTCGCGTTCCTGGAGTGACGCGTACCCTTCGAAGTTTATTGTCCTTAGTGTCTTAAATTTTCCACGCGCTTTGAATGCACATGAGGTGTTGTTAGATTTAAGATCATGTATATATATATACATAAACATAATACTTTCCCTGTCTTACCAGACTTCATCTCTCATAAATCTTGGGGGTACCAATCTTAATGGGGATGTGTGTAAAGTATTCCATAGACTTGATGCAGTGGTCTGCAGTTCACAGTGATGATATTTGGGAGTTTTATACTAGCATCGTCTTTTCCTTAAACCTTAGTTAAGGGAAAATTAATGCGATGTTTCAAAAGATCTTTTCGTGAGGAGCCAATTGGTTTAGATCACTATCACCAACAATGAAGGATGTCTTGGTTTATTTTGTTTGTTAGCAGAATTGCGAGAGAAAGTTATGCTCGGATTTTTTAGGTTTCGCCCAAGAAAGCCCTCTTGTCATATAAGGGATAGATAGATTTTTGTATAGATAGTAATGTAACTTTTTGGTCAATTTAAAAGGATTGGGTTTTCAAACACTATCCCGAAGTGTTTGATCTTTGTCGAGGTGTGTGAATAAAAGTGAGGTCATGTTATGAATACTTGAAAGTTTGTTGGGAATTAACCTAGGGTAAAGGATGGAGGATAAAATTTAAGAAATTAATGCGCACAGTGCACCTCACACTTCTTTGTATATGCACTGGTATAAAGGGCCTAAGAAGTCAGAAGAATTAAAGTAATGTTTATAAGGGATCAAGCCAGCAAGGTAAATCATCACCGGTAGAATTTTATTTTTGAGAAAGATGAGTGATTATTATTATTATTATTATTATTATTATTATTATTGTTGTTGTTGTTGTAGTTACCATTATTATTACTTGGTAAGCTGCAATCCTAGTTGGAAAAGCAGGATGCTATAAACCCAAGGGCTCCATCAGGGAAGAGTAAATCACTTAGGAAAGGAAATGAGGAAATGAATAAACTATATATATGAGAAGTAATAAAGAAAATATGTAATAATTTAAGATCAGTATCAACATTAAAATAGATATCATATATAAACTATAAAGAGAGACTTATATTAACTTGTTCATCTTGAAAACCTTTGCTGCAAGTTTCAACGTCTGAAAATCCGCCGATTCAACTGCCATAAAAATGGTAGTGAAAGTGTCGAAGTCACCTCAGTTGATCCTTTCGCAATAAATATGACGGTGAAAATATTAAAATCACCTCAGCTGATCGTTTAGCAATAAAATTGACTGTGGAAATGTTAAAATCACCTAAGCTGATCCTTAAACAATAAAAATTACGGTAAAAGAGTGTTAAAATCATCTCAGCTGATCATTTAGCAATAAAATTGATGGCGAAAAAGAGTCTTGATATCATCTCAGCTGATCCTTTAGCAATAAAAATGACGGTAAAAGAGTGTTAAAATCATCTCAGCTATTCCTTTAGCAATAACATTCTTGGTGAAAGAGTTAAAATCACCTCAGCTGATCCTCTAGCAATAAAAATGACGGTTAAAGAGTTAAAATCACCCCACCTGATCTTTTAGCAATAACAATGGCGGTGAAAGTGTTCAAATCACCTCAGCTGATCTTTTAGCAATTAAATTAATAGTGAAAGAGTATTAAAATCATCTCAGCTGATCCTTTAGCAATAAAAACGACGGTGGAAGAGTGTTCAAATCACATCAGCTGTCCTTTAGCAATAAAAATGACAGTGAAAGAATGTTGAGGTCACCTCAGGTAAACCCTAAAATTAAGTTTTGTTGGATTCTATAGTAAAAACATGACTGATCTATTTTAATGTTTATGCTGATCTTAAAATATTTTATAGTTTTGATCATTACTTAAAGTTTATTTGCTAATCCTTTATTTCCTCTCTTCTCTTGGATAATTTTTGCTGTTGGAGACCTTGGGCTTATAGCATGCTGCTTTTCCAACCAAAGTTGCAGTTTGGCCAATAATAAATGATTATAGCAATAATGATATTATTATTATTATTATTATTAATATTAGTATTAGTATTATTATTGTTATTATTATTGTTATTATTGTTATTATTATTATTATTATTAGCTGACTAACAGGCTTTTCTCATATTCATCTAGGATATATATATTATATATATATATATATATATATATATATATATATATACATACATACAT
>NC_090743.1:117040112-117135112 GCF_036898095.1 Palaemon carinicauda | reverse complement strand
AAATGTACTCAGTCTTTTTTTGTGTTGCAGATATCCTGAATTACTGAAGCTATGGCAGGAAATCAACTTAGTTTCGAAGAAACTTTCTTTCTTCGAAACTAAGTTGATTTCCTGCCATAGCTTCAGTAATTCAGGATATCTGCAACACAAAAAAAGACTGAGTACATTTATAATAGTCATCAATTTGAACATTTGTCTCATGTATTCGATGCTATTTCATTTCGCTCTATGTTCATAAATAAAGGTTTTCTCGTCATTCAAAGAGTGAGTACATTTTTTTGAGACACCCTATATATATATACTGTATATATGCATAGTATATATATATATATATATATATATATATATATATGTATATATATATACATGTGTGTATATATATATATATATATATATATATATATATATATATATATATATATATATATATATATATATATATATATGCACGCACTGTACTGTACAGTATATAGATATTTTTAATATATGTATATATACACACCCTTAATAAATGTATATATGTATGTTTGCAAGTATACATAGTTCTTTAAACTTTCAATACTGTATGTATATATACACACGTACACACACATATGTATATAGGTGTATGAATATATATCACACTGGTGATTTTTATCAATGTAAATATCAACCACAATGACATTTAATATCGAATTCTACTTTTGGGAATGTATCTCCACTGGAAATTCACTTTTGATAAATGCTTCTGGCTGGCAAGGATTCGAACCTATGCCACTGAGTCGAAGAAAAGGCCCAGCGGGGACTTACCAATTTCCCTTGATAGCTCGATTAGTAAGAGTCCCGTCTGGTATGGTTTCGACTTGAGGCATAGGTTCGAATCCTTTCCCAGCCAGAAGCATTTATCATAAGTGAATTTCCAGTGGATATACATTCCCAAAGGTAGAATTCAATATTGAATGCCCTTGTGGTTGATATTTACATATGGGTGTATGTGTATATTTATGTATGCATTTATATACGTTTCAAAGATTCTTTTAAATTTAGCAACGACATTACTCTAAAACGAGTGACTCAAGACATAAACAAATAGACTCATTTCTTCATAAGTAGAATTCTTCTTCATTCTATGGAATTAATCATTTTTATATAGGAGAATTTGAAAATAATTTTCTGTTGTTTGTGTGAAAAACATCATCTCAAGTTCATCTTTGTAGTAAGGTAGTTAAGACGAAAGTGTCATATCTCTCTCTCTCTCTCTCTCTCTCTCTCTCTCTCTCTCTCTCTCTCTCTCTCTCTCTGCAAGATCATAAGAACTCTAAATGCTTAAACTAAATCGTTCTACCAAAGAGCCAATGGAGCCTCCACGGATGGACTAAAAAGTCTTTGAGACATCCAAAATCATTGTAACTCTCTCTCTCTCTCTCTCTCTCTCTCTCTCTCTCTCTCTCTCTCTCTCTCTCTCTCTCTCTCTCTGCCTGACACACACCAGGCATTATAATGCTCAAAGAAACTGCTTATGGGTGTTCATGAAATACATAAAAAGGTTTTTTCTTTTAAACGTAATTATTATAAATCAATAACAATCATTACGGGAAAAATACCTGTTTATCTGTTGTCATATATTCAGCCCATGTTAACGAAAGCAGAAACGTCTGAAATAGAAATAGAGAGTTTATTTTCAATGTTGCAATCCAAAAGTATTTGATAAGATATTGTAAAATGATTCCTCTAAAATTACTTTAGGGCCCCACTGGAAACACACACACACATACTGTATATATATATATATATATATATATATATATATAAAATATATATATATATATATATATATATATATATATATATATACACACACACACACACACATCAACAAATGCAGCCAATTCTAGTCCAGAGCAGGACAAAGGCCTCAGACGTGTCCCTATTCGTGTCAGGGGTTTGGCCAGTTTTTATCACCACGCTGGCCAGCTGCAGATTGTTAATGGTGGGAGACTTTTGTCTGATCGCTCACAGCAAACCAACCAAGTATGGGTGCCCCTGACTAGTACATCTTTGCTGATCACGGCGATACACAAACCCTGTCACGACGTTAAAGTATTCAAACTAAAAAAGGTATCATATATATATATATATATATATATATATATATATATATATATATATATATATATATATATATATATATATATATATATATATATATATATATATATATATATAACGTATATTACAAAAACCTAATTGTATTCCACGAACACTCATCAGGCAGATATTATATTTTTTATTTCTTAAGTAGAATAATAATAGTTCTAAGATCATTTGTGGTTTTAATCTATATGTTTAATAAATCACTAAGAAAACCCTTTTATCGTTTCTATTCTATCCTGAAATAATGCTTCTCTAGGTTCTATACTCAAGTAATGTTTCATAAACACATTGTCTTTGTATCTCTATAATAGTATTTGTTGTCAGGTGATATATATATATGAGATTCTGTGAATCAAGGTTAAATCTCTCTTGTTATTCAATATACAGGTCTGATGTTGCAAGCGTTAATCTGTTTCCAAGAATCTAACCTTCAAAGGATATTATATATCTATCTATCTATCTATCTTTCTATCTATATATATATATATATATATATATATATATATAAAGTGAGAGAGAGAGAGAGAGAGAGAGAGAGAGATCTACAACAACAACAATAACAACAACAACAAAGATAGCTGTTTCTAGTCCACTGCAGGACAAAGGCCTTGGACATGTCCTTAATCGTGTCTGGGGTATGCCAGTTTTCATCAACACACATACCAACTGCTGGGTGGTGATGGTGGGAGACTTTTGTCTGATCACTCACAGCAAACTAACCTAGTATGGGTGTCCCTGACTAGTACAGCTTTTCTGATCATGGAAACACGTACATACATACATGGGACCGGAAAGACAAAAATGAATCTCTCTCTCTCTCTCTCTCTCTCTCTCTCTCTCTCTCTCTCTCATATTATTATTATTATTATTATTATTATTATTATTATCATTTTTATTATGATTATTATTATTGTAGGTAATATTGAAAATTTATTATTATTATTAGTAGTAGTAGTAGTAGTAGTAGTAGTAGTAGTTTATTACCTTTATCAACGTCATCTTGTTAGTTATGATTTATCTACATATCAAAAGGAGTTATATACGTAACTCGAATATCACTCACACTCAAATATTTTTTTAAAAACGCGCAAACAAATGATTGATAGCCTCAAACTCGATTTGAATTATACGGTATAGCAAGATTAAAAACGGAATTATACTCAGCTACAAACGAGCTCTCCTCAGGCAACGTGTTCATGGTTAATTAATCAATGAAAATGTTGCAAAGAGTCATTTTCTGAAGCCGGACTTCGCGCCCAATGGACAGCGAATCGTAAATTGACGCCAGTGGTGCGAGTTGGCAACTCAATGGCGCCCTCGGATAGCAATGCATGAAACTCGTTTACAAATGACGATTAATTTGTGAACTCACTCTCTCTCTCTCTCTCTCTCTCTCTCTCTTGGATTTTCAATTAACCACTCATTGTAAATTGACACATGGCACAAGTTGACAATTACTTACGACGTATATCAGATAAAATCTCTCTCTCTCTCTCTCTCTCTCTCTCTCTCTCTCTCTCTCTCTCTCTCTCTCTCTCTCTCTCTCTCTCAATTAATCATGCATCGTAAGTTGACATTTGGTACAAGTTGACAATTACGACGCATATCAGATAAAATCTCTCTCTCTCTCTCTCTCTCTCTCTCTCTCTCTCTCTCTCTCTCTCTCTCTCTCATTAAGGAATAATTTGATTTTATGTTATTTAAACTTTCCATACCGCTTGTGCCTTGTGTGTAATGCGTTTTGATAGTGACTGCTGTGCTGAGTTTCTCATGGGCCACCCGTATTGAGAGAGAGAGAGAGAGAGAGAGAGAGAGAGAGAGAGAGAGAGAGAGAGAGAGAGAGAGAATGGTGTGTATGTGTGTATTATGTAAAAGTAAATTAAAGTAAAAACCAGGCAAGTTGTCTGCTGTGATAATTAAACAATATCCTTTTAACATTTATTTTCCTTTAATTTTACAAATTGTAATATTTCAATAGGAGTAATATTAGATGACCATTTATGTAACTTATCGTTATCAATCCAAAGGTATTAGAATATGCATAAAGTATTGTTTTGTTCTGCGACGTACCGCGTACTTCTTTTGTTTCTTTCCTTTTCAGTCCTTCTGCCAACGTAAAACCCACTGGAACATATCTTGTCAAACACAATAATAAAAATTGTATATTTTCATCATCAGAAGTATATATGCACAGCATTCTGAATTTTGATAAGCTAATATAATTTTTTTTTGTATTTTTAATTGGTAATATTTATATTATTTATCGATGAAAATAGGAAATATTCACAAATTATTAAAAGTTATATCACCAAACGAACCAACCAGGTAAAAAAAAAAACGATGTTTGTAACAGGTAAAGGCTTATGTATTCTGTGACTTTCTGTCCTGTGATCCTGTCTTCAATTCCGTCGTACCAAGATGGCGACTGAAGATCCTTGGCACACTTTTGTGCTCTTCAGCCTTGCCCTTCAGGTACGACAGTCATCCTTCAATCTTGTGTTTGACCAACAACTTCGAGTGTGAAGTCGCAACATTACTATTGGTAACATAATAAAGGCAGTTGGTAAGATATATATTCCTAAATGGTAACGTAATTCTGGTATTTTGGCCATGAAACAATAATTGTTTTAATTGAGGCTGCTTCATTCACCAGGGTAGTTTGGTAAGTGATTTGTTAAATTATCGATTTATTTGAGGTATTTCTTATTTAACCGGTTGATATGCTCAATCTTGACTGTGAATTTAAACCAGAAGTTAAACTTCATACACGAACAGCCAACAGTGTACTTTTTAAGATGGCCGTTGTTATTTTTATATTTAACAGAAATAATGTAAAATAATACTCCAAATTACCTACATTAAGGTCGAATTGGTAAATGTCACTTTGTAATATAAGGTCAAATTGTTTAGTTACAGCAAAGAAAAAAAAAAACTATACTCGTGAGTCAGATAAAGTTAGGGGTGGGGGCTTTTTGAATCCGGTAAAATTATAGTTACGGACAGGAAAATATTTCTAATAGTGTTCTCCTGTAGTAAAGAACGTGATTTAACTGAATTTGATCTTCATTTCAACGGTAAACAAACAGAAAAACCAGTTCGTATTTATATAGTGAAAAATGTCATTTTCCAAGAAAACGGACATTATTTTATAGGAAAAAGCTGCTTTTTAATAGGAAAGTTTTTTCCGTCCGGAACTATAGTAAAACCTTCAATCCCCTCCCCCTCTAAAATTACAGAAAATGCAAGAATAAATATTTATCCTGTAACCTTGACTTATTCGGCTACATTTGACGAGCGACAGTATCAACTTAAGAGGGTTGGAATCATCCCTAATCCAAACTAAGATGCTATGTCTTAGGTTAGGTTAGGGTTGGAGCCCCTGGGCTTATAGCATCTTTCTTTTCCAACTAGGGTTGTAGCTTGGATAGTAATAATAATAATAATAGTGTCCGTGCAGAGATAGAGAGAGATCAGGGTTTGTAAACTAATGGCAAATTTATTACAGTATTTGGGGTGAATGTAGTTCGTTGGGACTGGGTAAGATAAGAGTACGACATTCTAAGGATATGGCTCCTAGGTAAGGTTAGGTTAGGTGGGAAACACTTGGTTAGGTGATGTTCTTGTCTGTAAAATGTGGTTTTTCACTCTGTCCCAGCAAACTACAAATGCTTCCAGTATTTGATAAAATTATTTTTTACATTGATTCGTTCTTAATTTTAGTAGGAAGAGAAAAGCCGAGTATGTGGGTTAGATTACCCTCATAGCTTAGAAGATTAGCAGTTGTATTAAGCCATCATTAATAATGTCAAGAGAGCTACAGTAACCAAAATGATTGATTAGTAAATGATTACTATATTAAGGGTTATGGTGTCCGGTTGGTAGCGTCCTTGCCTGGTGATTGCCAGACTAGGGTTCAAGTCCCGCTCAAACTGGATAGTTCCTTTGGTTGCTGCAACCTCACCATCCGTGTGAGCTAAGTATGGGGTTTTGGGGAGCCTAAAGGTCTATCTGTGGAGTCATCAGCAGCCATTGCCTGACCCTCCTTGGTCCTAGCTTGGGTGGAGAGGGGCATGGGCACTAATCATATCTATATATGGTCAGACTTTAGGGCATTGTCCTGGTTGATAGAGCAGTGTCACTGTCCCATGCCTCAGCCATTCATGAATGGCCTTTAAACCTTGAAGAAATATATTCAAGAAATCCCTGAATTTTGTATGTTAGGCTATCATTTAGTATTTGCAGTTAGTAAACTTGTCTATGTTGCTGTTTTATAAAAATATCTGCAAAATAAAATCGGTATTTATAATATTGTCGTCTTAGTAATTGAATTATGTGATCATTAATTCTACCTGACAGACAGTATGACACTTTGATAACTGCTAACTGTTACATTGAGATTATTATAATGATTGATATAGGTGCATGGATTGGCAAATGTTAACTGTATTACTTAGTGTTTCAAAAGTAATGTTCCTAAGTTACTTACTATCCTTCGTTCTTTGATATAGCATTCACAGTTGTAATTTTCTATTGTTTATCTGGTGTTCATACAGTACTAAATATAAGCCTATGTCATATTTAGTAATTTTTTCCTTAGAAACTGTGCTTGGTGCACCATAAATCAATTGTGGAGTTTAGTGTTATAATTTTAAGTCTGTTGTATCTCACATGTTACCTCCCTTATAGTGTATTGATGAACTGTATATCAGTTTATGATTTAGCTTCAATTAGTTCTTACCAGGCTCTCCTAGAATTACAGTGGGAGCTATTTTATTTTTTCCCTACGCTTCTTTCTCCCTCCCATACCCTTGAGCAGAGATGAGCTTTGTGGTTCGGTCAGGTGCATGCTGCTGGCAAGGCCTTGACACGATACATCGGTTCCGATGCTGAACCCAATTGTAGACCAAAGTGTTGGTTTATACGACTGGTTCAAAGGTTTAAAGGCTACTCATGAATGGCAGAGGCAAGGGACAGTGACATTGCCTTAGCAAGCAGGACAATGCCCCAGAGACTGTCCATATATACTGTACATATAATCAGTGCCCAAGCTCCCTCTCCACCCAAGCTAGGACCAAAGAAGGCCAGGCAATGGCTGGTGATGACTCGGCAGATAGATGTAAAGGTTCCCCCAAACTCCCCATCCTTAGCCCACAAGGATGGTGAGGTTGCAGCAACCAAAGGAACTAATAGAGTTTGAGTGGGATTCAAACTGCGTCTGGTGATCACCAGGCAGAGACATTACCAAGAAGGCCATCACAACCTCATACAAGGTCGTCATGCACCTTTCCCCCTTCCATTCTGTAGCTCTGTAGTTACTTGGGCTGAAGTTCTTCCTTGTATTCTTCACCATGCATGGGATAGAAAAAAAAAAAATTACCTTATCCGGGAACTACAGTAGTACCTTCATGGTTTGTCGACTGGTCTTGTATAGATTACAGAACCAACACCATATGCCATGGGAACAGAGAATTTACCTTTAGTTATGATCCAGGAATTGTTACAGGTCTTTTCTAACTCTTATCAGTAAGGATTCAACACTAACAAATTAAATATTGGAAAGGAATATAAAGTGAAACTCGCATTAAGTACAATACCTTTATTCACAACCTTGTTAACAAAAAAATTTAAATTTGTTCCATAACTGGAACACAAACCTACGCTATTTATATAGGGGTATTACTTTCGGTGAAGCTGAAATGATGAGCCATTAAGATTTAGAGGGGGTTAACAACCCATACCGCTACTTAGCGGGGGTAGGAAGCTTAGCTAGCTACTCCTCCCGCTCACACACCAGCTATTTAGCCCACTTTACTTTTGGCCTAAATTGATACCTCTAAGGAAAAGCCGACGCAACCTCAGGAGCCTAAGGGTACCTTTCGTCCAAAAGGATCCAAAGGCTTCAGAGGCAGTGGCAAGAAATCCCAGCGACACTCCTGTTAGAGAGGGCAATCCCCCGACCTGTCCACCGGTGTGGGAATGCCTGAGCAGCTGATGGTGACTGTGGATGGAATTGGGAGCGAACCCCTGGTCCGTTTCCATTCTCAGAAGGGGATATATTGTCCCTTTCATCAACTATCCCCCTTTCCTGGCTCATCCACCGTCAACACCAGAGTCCTATGCACCGGGACAAGGCCCTCTGGGCCGAAATCCGGACCATGTTGGAGGACGACATTCTCCAAGAGATCGAGGATGGGTCCCCAGGCTTCTACAGTCGCATTTGTCTTGTGAAAAAGGCGTCTGGAGGCTGGAGACCAGTCATCAACCTCTCTGCACTGAACGTGTTTGTCGAACAAACTCCATTCAAGATGGAGGTCGCTCAGATGGTCAGACAGGCAATCAGACCATGGGATTTCATGATCTCAGTGGATATGAAGGATGCGTACTTCCAGATCCCAGTCCACTCAGCGTCAAGGAAGTACCTCCGCGTTATGTCGGAAAATCTTGTATACCAATACAAAGTGCTGTGCTTCAGCCTGTCGACAGCACCCCAAGTGTTCACAAGGCTCACAGCCAAGGGATACACCTTTTCAGGTACCTCGACAATTGGTTGATACTGGCAGACTCAAGAGAAACCCTTCTTCTCCACCGAGACAAACTTGTCAAACTTTGTCAGGATCTGGGGATCCTGATAAACTACGAGAAGTCGCATCTAGAGCCAGTACAAGAAATGTTATACTTAGGGGTGAATATTAAGACCAGGCTAGGCAAGATCTTCCCTTCCGAGGAAAGAGCAAGAAGGTTGAGGAACATAGCTCAACCATTCTTCTTGGAGACGATGCTATCAGCTCGTCGATGGCAGCAATTGCTAGGCCGCTTAACCTCTCTCGAGAAGTTAGTCCCACTCGTCTTTGAACTGAATGGCGTTGACATTTCTTCCTCGAGAGAATTGTCTCTTCTCGTACGAAACTTCGAGCGGACTTGCCTTCTTTCGGAAGTCAGACCACCCCCAAGGAACGTAGTAAGGGTTCTACGTTCCTTGAAAGGAGCACCTTTCGAACCTCTTTGGAGAGTGCAAATATCCTTCCCAACATGTGATGCCTTAATGTTCTCAAGCAGGTAAATCAAACTATTCGAAATATCACTCTTCTCTTTTCTTTATGCTAATGGATTCTTGTGACAACAACCCCACCTTCCCTGGATATGCTGACTTGCCCCCGGCACTGTTGACGACCTCTGGCAATTCATTTAAAGAAAATTCTGTTGACGACGTAGGAACTAAAAAGGACTATTTTTAAAACATTCAAAAAAAGGGTAATTTGGGTCACAGGAAAACTGAATGTCCTGCACGTTACCCAAATCCCATTTGAAGCTAATTATGATGTGCTACATAAAATATTTGTGTTACAGATTAATAAAAGAAATTAGAATGAAACTTCAAGATGATAACTGGGATTCTTGGTTATCATTTAATTGTCTTGAAGCATTTAATGCAAGCCGTAACATTGTTAATATTAAAGTAAGTAATATGAGTATCAAGGGTGCTCTGTGTGATGGGGCACCTAAAGATCTGGATGTCTACAGACCAGCAGACTGGGTTGATAAAGATATAAAGGTAGATATGCCATCCCAAAGAAAGCCAAAATCACCAATGTGGCTTCTTGCTCAATCTACAGGAGGTACGGAAAATTATTTCAAGATCTGCAAATTTCTTCAGAGGAAGGTAGGAACGATCGCACCTGGAGATATATCTCGATTCGGTAAGAAAAGTTACTTGATAAGGGCCAAGTCATACAAACAGTCTGTTATATTGTCCAATTTGAAGACAGTAAATGAAGATATGAAATTGGACATCAAACTCCATCTAAACTTTAGCTATGGAAGGGGAGTGGTTTTCAATAGGGATCAATATGAATTTACCGAAGAGGAGATATTGGCTATGTGTCCATTATCAGTGTGGAAAGTACATAAAGTACCTGGAACGTCATTGATTGTTCTTACTTTCCGGATGCTGATGCATCTTTCCACATAGACATAGAAATTGAAAGGATTAGAGTTTAACCTTTTAAGCAGAAGCCACTGCAATGTTATAATTGCTTTAAATTTGGGCATCCTTCCAAAGTTTGCAAGAATGATAAAATCTGTAATACTTGCTCCAATATTTACCATGGGGAATGTACACTTGAGGCAAGGTGCTTAAACTGCAACTCTTATCATAAATCTAATGATTGGAGCTGACAGTTTTATAAGTTAGAAGAGGCTGCCCTCAATAAATCAATTATTGAACATGTAAGCATGGGGCATGCCAAGAGATTATTAAATAAATCTAATACCTATGCCAAGGCATTAAAAACAGGAGAAAAAAATTCATCGGGAATCATCTCACCCACCTACTACTGTAGGTAGTTCTCGAAAAAGGAATTCACCATCTATTGATAAAGTGCTGCATAACACAAGAACATCTCCTCCTGAAGATTTATCATTGAATATCAACAAAAAGACATTGCCCACCACTATCAAACCTTTGTCCCCCATTACAAAGGATAGTACTAACCTCTCCCAGGCCATATCCTTGCCTGATTTAATGGAAATTACACCTGAAACCAAGTTATCAGGTGTACCTGTATTGGGGAAGGTACAAAAATCTGTTAATTCACAACCTATTAATCGTAAAAGAGAGAGACCTCCATCTCTCTCACCCCCTTCCATAAGAAATATTAGAGTTATGACATCAAATAAATATGATGTTTTGTCTGTTGATGTTTCCGATCAACCAGAAGACAATTTAAATAAATCAGAAATTCAAGTTGAGGTCCACCAACCCCCTCAAAAAATAGATCAAAGGGATACAAAGAAGAACACAAACGTAAAACCTAACATAACAAGACCATCTCTGAAGAAACCTACAGGAAATAATGTTGGATTAAAAACTGCTAATGGGAAGACCTCATCCAAGATGTCTTCCAGAAATAATCCATAGTTTTCTCCTCCATTTTGCAATGGAACTGTCAGGGTTTAAGGGTGAATTGTTCCGTAACCGACATACAAACCACGCTATTTAATGGGGGTTATTACTTTCGGCGTTGCTGAAATGATGAGCCATTAGAATTTTAACGAGGGTTTACTACCCTACCGCTAGTTAGCAGGGGGTAGGGAGGGTAGCTTGCTAACCCCCCCCCCCCCCACACACACACCTGTGTTTGAGCTCACTTTGCTCTCGGCTCGGGTGGTAGTCGGACGTGTCCGCTCTCAACCTCGCCATTCTGACAGCCTTTAATGTCTTTTTGCTTTCTCTCCTACAGGTTTGAGTGTTAAGTTGGCCTCTGCGAACATGCGCAAATGTCATGGATTACCCGACCGCCCTTGTGGTACATTTATGTCGGCGGTCGAGACGGACCCTCACACCCTTTGTCCTTACTGTAGGGACCAACGGTGTGATAGCAGTAATAAGTGTGGTGAGTGTAGGGAGTGGTCTACCTCCCAGTGGGAGAGGTTTTCTCAGTGACGGAAGAAGAGGTCCAGGCGGGACATTTCTCCTTCGAAGATTTCTTTGAAAGGAGAAAATCCCAAGGACTCTTCTTCCGTTACCCAAACCTCCTCCGAAGCTCCCACTCGATCGGTTTCTTTCGAGAGACCGTCGAGTGGTAGCATAGACCGTGGTTCTGTTTCCCGATCTCGGGGTTCGAGAGATGGCGTTGCCTCCCCTAGCGAGGCAGCTCCACGTCTTCCCCGGGGGAGGATTTAAATGTTAATGTAACTGATTTATTCCAGCTTTGGTCTTCCTTGGGGCTCGAGGGTTCGCCCTCCAAGGAAGCCTTGATTGACATCATCCGGTTGGGTGCCGCTGTCAAGCAATCGCCGACTTTGGCAGAGGTTGATCCTCTGTCTATTGTCGACGTTGTGGTGTCAGAGGTATCCAATGCGGTATCTCCTAATACCTCTGCAACTTCTCAACCTGCAGTAGCTGAAGGCTTAGTTTCTCCCGTTCCTGCTCAACCTACGAGGGAGAAACTCAGTCCAGCAGTCTCTCCTGCCGGTGATTCTCCCCCTCGGGGGAGTTCACTCACAGACACTCCTCTTCGGAGGACTGCTGAAGGTCAGCTTGCTGACCCAACGGCCCCCAGAGGGCGTATACATCGTAAGGCTCACCTTCCTCTTCGCTGGAGAAGCCTTCCTTCATCTTATAAGTCGGTGAGGAGGCGCCTCTTCGGTTCATCATCGTCGTTGCAGTCCGCCGCAGAGGAGCCTCGTCATTGATCTCCGACTGTTCCTGCTACGACCCTGGACCTCTCTGCGGATCGTTCGTGCTCCCCTTTGGTGGAAGGTCGTCCTTACAAAGGGCACGCCGACCTTCCACCCGACAGACCTGCTGACCTGCTGTCGCCGTTCCTGGCAGCTGATGCGCTTTATGCGCCAACCAAACCTGTTTTTAAAAAAACAGGCACCGGTCCCTTCAGGGCAACAAGGGCGTATGCACCAATTAGCGCACACGTCCTTTATGCACCATGCCAAACATGCGCGCCAACGTTCTCCTGACCTCATTGAAGTTTCGGAGATAGCGCGTCAGCGCTCACCTGCTGCTGCTGTTCCTGATATAGCGTGCCAGCAGTCGCCTGCGCGCCAGCGCACGCTGATGTTCCTGATAAAGCGCAACAGCGCTCACCTGCTGCTGATGTTCCTGATAAAACGCATCAGCGCTCACCTGCACGCCTTCAACCTACTGCGCGCCAGCACTCACCAACGCGCCAGTGCTCTCCTGCGCGCCGGCGCTCACCTGTGCGCCAGCGCTCTCCGCGCCAACGATCTCCTGCGCGCCAGTGCTCTCCGCGCCAACGATCTCCTGCGCGCCCACGATCTTCGGATCTGGGTGCGGTAGGGAAGTTTAGGACTTCCCCTACTCGCCAGCGCTCGCCAGCGCTCGTCAACGCGCGGTCTGCTTTTGCCTGCGCACCATCCCTCGCTAGCGCGCAATCGCGCACATTCACCTACACGCGCCCACGAGGATGCGCGCCCACGCCCATCTCCCACAGCAGCTACGAATCGCCAGCCTGATGTGCACCCACAAGAGGCGTGCCAACGAACGCAGGTTCCGGCTGCGCGCCCGCACACAAGGGATATCTCTCCTGGGTGCGCGCGCCCGACGACATCTTCTGGGGCGCACGATCTCTCGCCCGCACGGGCTCTTCATCCTGATTCTGCGCGCAATCAGCTTCCTGTGCACTCTCTGATGTCTCCAGCGCACGCTCCTACGCGCCCCCCCTCGCAATCGCCCTCGCGCATCAGCAGTCTCCTGCGCGCGACCCCGGGTATTCCCCATCACGCGAGCGCCAGCGTGACCGTCGATATCCCCCCACGCGCGAGGCTGCAGGAAAACACGTGGCAATTTCGCCATCGCCACATCCCCCCCCCCCCCGGCAAGCTCAGAACAACGCGCTCGCCGGTAGGGGGGAAGGTTTCAGAGAGGTCCAGGGACATTTCTACTTTGTCTTCTTTTTCTTTTCAGGCGAACCCCCCTATGGAAACTCCTCCCAGGGATCGGTCGATCCCTGTCCCTCCAGAGGGAGTTTCTGACAGTGCAGCCATTAGCCAGCAGCCTTGGTTTGGGGCACTGATCAGAGCAGTCACGCAGGCTTTCAAACCTGTTCTTTCTGAATTGGGCCACAAATCCTTGGCTGCGTCTACTCCCCTGAAGAGAAAAAGAGGAGTTTCGGACGCGGTGACTTCTCCGAGGACTAAGCTGTCTCCTCGTAAGCCTTCCAGGCAGGCCCCCTCCCCCCCAGACTTTTTCTCCCTCCCCTTGGGAAGAGGATTACCCGTCCTCAGGGGAGTCACGTGAGGTGAGACGTTCCTCCATCGCACCAATGAGGGAAACCCCACCTCGCGCTGAAAAGTCTTCTCGGGTAGGGGCGGAGAAGAGCCTACCTCCGTCGTTGTTGAAGTCCTGCATCCCACCCAGGAGGGAGTCGAAGGACTCCAAGACAGTACCGAAGTCCTCGTCAAGACTTAGAACGGAGCCAACCAGTCACTCGGAGAACGTCCGCGAGTCTCCCCAAGAAGAGCCTTTGGGGACAGGAGACTTCGCTGCTAGTCCATCCGGAGGAGAGCTGCAGGAGTCAGAACATGCATTTGTTCCGTAACCGAAATACAAACCACGCTATTTACATTAGGTTTACCTTTTAGCGCAGCTGAAATGGCGAGCCATTAGAATTTAACGAGGGTGTATTACCCCCGCACTAGTTAGCGGGGGGGGGGGGGTAGGGGAGTGGTAGCTAGCTACCCCTCCCCCCCTCACACACCGGTGAAGCTCACTTTCACTTTTGGCTCGGACTGGGATAGACGTCTCTGTCTTTGTCCTCGCTTGGCAGCCATTGTTTGTTTTGTCTTTACTTAATCACTTACTTTTCTTTTACTCAATATATATTTAAACAGTTTTTCATGTTTGTATATATATTTGAGTATAAAAATTAGTAAGTTTCCTTTTCAGAGTTGTGTGTAGTGTACGATATCTCCGTGGATCCCTCGCCAGTTTAGGCCACCACGGTGTAATTTTATGGGTTGCGGTCGAGTTTGACTTCGGTCTTTCTCTCTCTCTCTCTTGAGGTCGTTCACTCTTTTACTATGTTTACTACGCCCCTTGTAGCTTCCTTCCCGTGTGGGGGGGTTGCTACGCCGTACGTTTTGTCTCAATTAGTTTATGAATCTAATTGTATTTGTTAATTTTTCAGCTTTGTAGAACGATTCCTTTCGGGGTTTTCGTTCTTTCTTTAGTGTTCATTCATTTTTAAATTACATAATTACATAGTTTCATAATTATAATTGTTATACTGTAATTCTGTTTTGGTTACAGCTCTCCTTCCGTGAGTGTAAGTGGTTGTGAGGGCACGTGCCTGTTGTGTAATTCTTGTTTCCTTTCCCTCGGGATTCCTCTTCGGAGCCTTCCCGGGGGAATGAATGTGTACTAATGATTTTTGTTTTATTTTTTTACAGTTACCGATCTAGTTCGTTTCTGTAATATGGCCACGGTGTGAGCTGTCTTGTTGAGGCCTGGGGATTCGGCTGTTGCTGCCTCCCCTTTGGATTTTCGTCGGGCGTGTCTCCTTTTACTGGAAGTACTGTACTCCCGTGACGATTGACAGCTCTCCAGTTCATTTTAGAACTCTCAGAAGGCTTGCCTCCTTGGGTGGGTAACTTTCCTTCCGAGGGAAGTTTTTCCTGTCCAGGCTTGAGTTTTTCCCCTTTTGGGGGGTTCTTCTCTTGCCTTTTTTTCGTGCGACTATGTTCTTGGTGCTGAGCGGTCGCACCTACAGTTTCGCTCAAGGGGCTGGGCAACTGCAGGAGCCCCTCTTTGGAGGATTGCTCCTTTTAGGTCACTGGCTGACCAGTCTCTTCTACGAAGTGTTTCTCTTTCGTTCGCGAGAGAGTACACTCATAGAGACTCCTCTTCGGAGGATTCTTCTGCTGCTGTTGGCCTCCTTCGCTGTAAGGCTCACCGTCCGCCTCGTCGTAAGGGCCTCTCATCTCCCTATAAGGGTGCTAAGAGGCGCCTTTTTGAATCTCCGTATGCAACCTACAACTCCTTCTTCTTGATCTTCTGCCCCTGTCTTCCCGACGGACAACGGTCTTCAGACGGACAGCCGTCTTCCGACGGACAGCCGTCTTCCGACGGACAGCAGTCTCCCGGCGGACAGACAACGGTCTTCCAACGGACATCAGTCTCCCGACGGACAACGATCCCTTCGGGGCAAAGGGTTGCCTCCCACGGGGGTACTTCCCTTGCGTGTCAGGGTTCCCCTGCGCGCCCTTCTGCTCTCCTGCTCCTGCTCAGTGTTAGCGCACAGGCGCTCTCCTGCTCATCAGCGCTTTCCTGATCGCTAGCGCTCTCCTGTTCGCCAGCGCTCTCCTGTTCGCCAGCGCTCTCCTGTTTGTCAGCGCTCTCCTGTTCGCCAGCGCTCTCCTGTTCGTCAGCGCTCTCCTGTTCGTCAGTGCTCTCATGATGATCATCTCTGCTGTTCCTGTTGGTTCCTGTTACGCGCCCTGTGCGCCCACGTTCGCCCTCGCGATCTAGAACTTTGGTTCAGGTCTGGGTCAAGGACTTTTCTTCTACGCGCAGGCTTCCACGCGTTGCCTTCTGCTCGTCAGCGATCACCAGCTCGCCAGCGACCTTAGACGCGTCAACGTTCACCTGCTCGTCAGTGATCTCCTACGCGTCAACGATCGCCATCGATCTGCCACGCGTGTCAGTTCCCCTGACCACCATCAGTAGCGATCTAGCGCTCGCCTACTGTGGACCACGATCTCCGGTAGCTGAGTCTTGCCGTAGATCTTCCTCCTGCTCACCAGCGCTCACCTTTACTTCTGTCCTTCTGTGCGCCAGCTTTCTTCATTTGCCAGCGCACATCTGCGCGCCCTTCTTTGCCACGCACCAATGGGCGCCAACGGTTTTCTGACCGTCTAGGATCGCCTGATTAACAGCTTGCTTCAGCGCTCACCTTCCTGATGCACCTGCGCGCCTTCTGTTAGCGCAATGCGCGCTAACCATCACTAGTCTCACTTGCGTTGGCAATCGCCTACGCGCCCGCGCGATTCTTCACCTGCGCGCTAGCGTTTTGTTAACCCACCACCGCTCGCCAACGCGCCGACGCGCCATCGCTTGCCAACGCGCCATCGCTTGCCAACGCGCCTTCACTCTCCTACGGGCTATCGCTCGCCAGAACGAGCCATCGCTCGTCAACGCGCCATCACCCGCCTACGCGTCATCGGTCTCCCGACCGCCTGTGCTCACCCGCGCGCCCACGTGCCTGCGCGGCCACACGCCCACGTGCCCGCGCGACCGCATGCCCACATGCCTGCACGCCTACGCTCATGTGCGACCGCGCACATGCTCTCCAATGTTCGCCCGCGCGCGAATCAACGGTATTCCATAGCGCGGACGGACGGCGTTCCGTCGCGCGGACGGACGGCGTTCCGTCGCGCGGACGGACGGCGTTCCGTCGCGCGGACGGACGGCGTTCCGTCGCGCGGACGGACGGCGTTCCGTCGCGCGGACGGACGGCGTTCCGTCGCGCGGACGGACGGCGTTCCGTCGCGCGGACGGACGGCGTTCCGTCGCGCGGACGGACGGCGTTCCGTCGCGCGGACCGACGGCGTTCCGTCGCGCGGACCGACGGCGTTCCGTCGCGCGGACCGACGGCGTTCCGTCGCGCGGACCGACGGCGTTCCGTCGCGCGGACGGACGGCGTTCCGTCGCGCGGACCGACGGCGTTCCGTCGCGCGGACGGACGGCGTTCCGTCGCGCGGACGGACGGCGTTCCGTCGCGCGGACGGACGGCGTTCCGTCGCGCGGACGGACGGCGTTCCGTCGCGCGGACGGACGGCGTTCCGTCGCGCGGACGGACGGCGTTCCGTCGCGCGGACGGACGGCGTTCCGTCGCGCGGACGGACGGCGTTCCGTCGCGCGGACGGACGGCGTTCCGTCGCGCGGACGGACGGCGTTCCGTCGCGCGGACGGACGGCGTTCCGTCGCGCGGACGGACGGCGTTCCGTCGCGCGGACGGACGGCGTTCCGTCGCGCGGACGGACGGCGTTCCGTCGCGCGGACGGACGGCGTTCCGTCGCGCGGACGGACGGCGTTCCGTCGCGCGGACGGACGGCGTTCCGTCGCGCGGACGGACGGCGTTCCGTCGCGCGGACGGACGGCGTTCCGTCGCGCGGACGGACGGCGTTCCGTCGCGCGGACGGACGGCGTTCCGTCGCGCGGACGGACGGCGTTCCGTCGCGCGGACGGACGGCGTTCCGTCGCGCGGACGGACGGCGTTCCGTCGCGCGGACGGACGGCGTTCCGTCGCGCGGACGGACGGCGTTCCGTCGCGCGGACGGACGGCGTTCCGTCGCGCGGACGGACGGCGTTCCGTCGCGCGGACGGACGGCGTTCCGTCGCGCGGACGGACGGCGTTCCGTCGCGCGGACGGACGGCGTTCCGTCGCGCGGACGGACGGCGTTCCGTCGCGCGGACGGACGGCGTTCCGTCGCGCGGACGGACGGCGTTCCGTCGCGCGGACGGACGGCGTTCCGTCGCGCGGACGGACGGCGTTCCGTCGCGCGGACGGACGGCGTTCCGTCGCGCGGACGGACGGCGTTCCGTCGCGCGGACGGACGGCGTTCCGTCGCGCGGACGGACGGCGTTCCGTCGCGCGGACGGACGGCGTTCCGTCGCGCGGACGGACGGCGTTCCGTCGCGCGGACGGACGGCGTTCCGTCGCGCGGACGGACGGCGTTCCGTCGCGCGGACGGACGGCGTTCCGTCGCGCGGACCGACGGCGTTCCGTCGCGCGGACCGACGGCGTTCCGTCGCGCGGACCGACGGCGTTCCGTCGCGCGGACCGACGGCGTTCCGTCGCGCGGACCGACGGCGTTCCGTCGCGCGGACCGACGGCGTTCCGTCGCGCGGACCGACGGCGTTCCGTCGCGCGGACCGACGGCGTTCCGTCGCGCGGACCGACGGCGTTCCGTCGCGCGGACCGACGGCGTTTCTTCGCACGAACGTCGGCTTAATTCTTGCAGTATCCATTGCTCGCCTATGGGTTATCGCTCGCCGACCACCAGCTCTCGCCCTTCCTACAACGCTCGCCCTCCTTCTGCGCTCCTTCGCTCACCTTCTTTTGCGTGACCGCGCATGGGCGCTTCCACGTTCGCCCACGTGCAAATCATTGATTTACCATCGCGCGAGCTCCAGGGCGATTGCGACCGCGATTCCCATTGGGGTTTTCGCAGCATGACCAGCCTGGCGAGTCTTCTGGAGCGTATTTCCAGAACACGGCCTCACCCCGTAAATGCAGAGCATGGCACATGCAAGAATAAGAAGAATCTTCAGGGAGGTCTGAGCAACATTCTTCTTTCCAGAACCTGGGTTAGCCCTTCCCCGTCATTCCCTGGAAGGATTTTTGGCGGGGGGCTTTCTGTTCGAGATTTCTCCATCGGCCAAGGGGTGACTGTTTACCCCTTCCTCTTCTCCATCTCGTGAAAGGGGCTTACCAGGTCCTTTCTCTCCTCGGTTACGACCCGAGGTTTGGTTCAAGGAAGCTACAGGAAGGTCATGGGTACTTTCCTCCTCTCGGGCTCAAGGACCTTGGCGTTTCGTCGTCAAGTATCGAACTTGCGGGCAAGCTCGATGTTGGACCATCTGGACGCAATGACCGAGGGCTTCCTTTCGGGTGTCTCATCCGTGGATGTCGACAACCTCAGACACCCTTCCATCCTTGAGAAGAGTTTGTTTGTGCCCAAGGACAGAGACAGACAGCGGCTGTGCGGAGGAAGTCGACTTCCGTTTTCACTCCTCCAAGGCGCTTTCTTCCAGGCCCTGTAGGGCTCCAGCGCCTCTTTCTTTCAGCCACGTCGGCCTAAGTTATCGGACCGGCTACGACAACTGAGACAAGGTGTCCAATTGCAGTTCCCTCCTGTCAGGAACAGATGGCACGGGAGGCTCTCCTGGGGGGGGCATAGTCCTAGAGGGAGCGGTAGAGTTCACGAACTCTAGGATTGGCACCTCCCCATTGCTGGTTTCACGCTGGGAGGATGCCTAAGGTTACTCATCCGGATGACAGCTTCCCGATGCCCATTCCTGCACGATCTCTGTGATCAGCCAAGGATATCGCGCCTGCCGTCTCTGTCAGAAAATTCAGTGTCTCTGAACCTCTATGCCATAGGGTCGGCAAGAGTTTGCCCGTTTGGGCAGAATGATCCATGCCTTAGGAGAAGGTCCTCCATAGGATCATCGACGGCTTCACCCCCGGCTTCTTCAGTCGATCCTTTCTTGTAAGAAAGTATCTGAGACGGGAGTTCCGTAGTCGACCTCTCAGCCCTGATCAAGTTTGTCGAACAAACTTCGTCCAGCGTGGAACAGCAGAATCGATCAGACTGGTAACGAGGCGACAGGACTCCTTAGGCCCTGTATGGGAAGGACGGGTATTTTCAGTTTCCATTCCATCCATCTTCCAGGAAGCTCGTGGAATTCAGCCTAGACTGCAGGTATTCCTGCTTAAGATGCAGTGTGGCGATCCCGCCGTGGCATCGCAGGTTTTTTTCCCCAGAGAACTCTCCCTGTTTTCCTCATGGCCGCTCAGGTGCAGGCTTCCGCCTCCTTCGCCTTTTAGAGGTCTGGTCAACTCCGGTAGGCCGGGTTCGACCTTCTTCAGCGCCGGGACAAGCTTCCGGATGCGTACCATGAGTGGGGGTTCATGGTATTTTGCTAGGAGCCTTCTCTTCTTCTGCCTCAACATCTGGAGTATCTAGCCATGATATTGAGTCAACGGCCTTACCACGTTGGAAACCCCGCTTCTCGTCCGTCCAGCGAGGTTAAGCAACGTCGGTTCTAGTCGGTACTTGGATGGGTGACCACCTGGGGACACCAGATTCTGTTGCCACCTCCTCCGAGCCTTCCCTTCAGTTGACTGTGGCAAGGCTGAGGAGAGTCGCAGTACCTGTTCTCAGTCAAGCAGAGCTTTCAGCCATACCTTGGAACGTTTCCTAGTTCTCTTTTCCTCATTGACCCGTCTATAGTTCCGAACGGTCGCCTCAGGATAAGTTCCATGTGGGGCGGTCCAAGTTCCGGTGGTTTCAAAGCAACGATTAACCGGACTTTCTGGCCCCTATGGGACCAGCGGAACGTTTAGACCTGCAATGGGTGTTGACCTATGGATCCTCTTGATGGGAGTGAATATTCTCGTCCTTTCCCCACCTTTTTGATGCTGTTCCCGGACTCGTCAAAGAAAAGGGGGGGGGGGGGCATGTTCCGGTCCAGGCCTATGGTCAGGACCTGAAGGATACCTCTCCATCATTCAGGCAGGCTTAGGGGCCGTAGTCTGGCCCCTCTACAGCTCCTACAGCTCCTGCCGAGTCGCTCCATGCGCGTCGACTTCATGGTTCTGGCGTGTTCTAACCAGCAGGGGACGCATTTTCACACCTTCGCATCTTGCAGTAGAGATACCGAGATGATTTGAGACTCTCTCAATACCACCATCGGCTCTCTCATTCCAGGCAGAGGAATGTTCTCTCCGACTATCCGAGCAGAGCCTCGTAGAGAGAGTGTACCTGGGGGTCTTTGGCCTTGAGTATCCAGAAAGTCCTGGTCTGGGGGACCTGGTCGCGACAGCTTGGAACCTCAAGCTTCCGCTGTTCTTCCCCCCAGTCTCAGACCCCGAGACTCTGGCAAGATGGACTCTGGCAAGATGCATTCCGGTGATGGTGGGACAACATCAACGCCTGCGTCTTCCCTCCTTTGTTGTCTGTTGAGAATGGGTCTCAACAAGACCCGGTTGTCTCTCAACCTTTCAATGGCCCTGAGAGCTCCACTGGGACTATGCGCAGAACGGTTTCCGGACCCTCTGCTTCCCCTGACGGAACTCCCGGGAGAGCTTCTCCCACGGCACAGGCTACTCAAACAACCACACTGCAACATCTTTCACGAGCAGGGGCGTCGCTTCGGCTTCATGCCTGGAGACACTACGCCTCCTCCTCAAGAAGAGACAACCCGCTACAGTCGCGGGACGGAGGTCGCGTCATCTGCGATAGTCATCCGCAGGGGTCTTCCAGGCGAAGTGAAGAGTCTTCGGTGGTTGGTGTCGTGGGAGATATACCTCTTCCCTTGAGGCCTCTTCTCCAGCAATAACGATCTTATTGCCTTTCGGCGGGAGGAAACTCCTTTCCGCTCTCGGCAATGAAGCCTGTCGCTCAGCCTTTCCTAACCTTCAGGCTTAAAAGGAATAACTTTTTCTTTCCCGCTGGACCTTTCCTCGCTCATGCGAAGCTGCGAACGTCCCTGCCCTAGTCGGAGTGAGACCTCCAACTTGGAGCATGGCTCGGACTTTCTAGTCCCTTAAGAGATCTTCTCAAGGCCCTTTACGTCAGGCCTCTGATCGTATTCCATCTTGGGTCTCCTGGTCACTCTGGCCGCGGCCAGTTTGTAAGCAATCCTCTTGGTCTCGTACGACTCCGCCCTTTCTAAGGAATAGGGGAAGGCAACATTCAGGGTCGCTCCTGAGTTGTTGGCTAGACTCAGAATCTTGGGGTCCCGGCCCTTCGGTCCAATTCCTTCAAGATTTCGAGTCACCATTCTGTATCTGATGTCCCAGAACCTTCTCCTTGCCAGTAAAGGAATCGAGAGGTTAGCTTTGGGAACAGCTGCAGTTTGTCCTCAGTTGCAGCCGGTTTGGGAGCACAAGAAGGACACGGGGGAGAGTCACCAGTATACCTCTTCAGCTCGGACTCAAGGACATTCATCTCGACCTGTCTCCAGCACGATGTCGGATACATCGCAACGTCCCTCGCCTTCGAGTAATACTACTCTGTGACGCAGGTGCTACAAGCTGGAGTCTGGAAGCGTCTAATGACCTTCGCAGCCCGCTTCCTGCAGGGCGTGACCCACAGGAGTTTTGATACGTTTTCTATCGTTCTGTGGTGGCTACACAACAGTTGGTCTAACCTCAGGCTCCTTTTTGGACAGGTAGCAGAAGGTTGAGGGCATTGTTATCAGGTTTTAGTCTGCATGAACGAAAGAAGTATGTCTGGCCCTTACTTCTTTCTTCATCATCCCCTCTACGGGGAAGCGCATCCTGGTCTCTGCATAGCTGACCTCGAACCTCTGCAGGTAAACCATGCTTTCTGGTGTTCCAAGTATTAAGTCAATACTGTCGCGTCCCCCATACCCTGACGAGGTGGTATTGGGAACGTCCTAACCCAGAGTTTCTTCTGGAACTCCAGGTCAACTGCCTAAGACGGGTCACACTTCTTTCTTCACACACAAGCTTATGTAGGCCACACGGTTCCTTGCGGAGCAAGGAACTTGTGAGGTGTAGGGACTCCTTTTCTCGAGTGCGACTCACTCGGATTCTGAGTCCCCGGGTAAAGCCAAGCCAGTATGGCTGGGGACTTTCCACTCTACCTAAGGGGTAAGTCACCCCATGTAAATAGCGTGGTTTGTATTTCGGTTACGGAACAAATGACAAATTCGAAGATAATTTGTATTTTTCCTAACCATACAAACCTTAACTATTTACACATATTTGCCCGCCAGCCCTGTCCCCCTAGACAAGTCCTACCTCTAAGTGAAAGTGAGCTTCACCGGTGTAGCTAGCTACCACTCCCCTACCCCCCGCTAACTAGTGCGGGGGTAATACACCCTCATTAAATTCTAATGGCTCGCCATTTCAGCTGCGCTAAAAGGTAAACCCAATGTAAATAGCTAAGGTTTGTATGGTTAGGAAAAATACAAATTATCTTCGAATTTGTCATTTTGGCAGGTTCTGACCCTTATGAGGACTCAATGGGTTTGCTGACCCAGAGATTCCTCCTCGAGAGGGCAAAGACACGGTCTTGGACCGAGTATTTGGGACACAAAAACCCTCTAAGGCCAGTGCAGCTTTGCCCTGGTCTCAGGGGGTTAAGAGTACCTGGGACAAGATCGCGATCCAGCTCTCTGAGCTAGACTCCTCCAGCCGATCCAGTGCCGGCAACAAGCTTCTCCCACCTCCTCGTGTACAGCAGAGGAGGTACTTCGAGATAGTAGAGGAGCCTTGTTTAGCTCTTCCCCTTCACCATTCTTTGGAAGAGCTTACCAGGGGAGTCCCTCTTGAGAGAGACTCCAACCGGCAGGTTTCATTCTCGGCGGCTGAGATCCTTAATCAGGAGAAAGTTACGAAGTGTGCCATGCAGGCCACTTCATGGCTGGATATCTGGTTAGGGACCTTAGGTATCCTGATACGTTCGGAGGATTTATCCAAAGAACGTACCAGGAAAGCTATGGAGACCTTTCTACTCGCAGGCACTCGCACGGTCGAGTTTCTCGCCCAGCAAGTCTCGAACTTGTGGGCAAACACCATCCTGAAACGTCGGGATGCAGTGTCTGAGAGGTTCCATCAGAAGGTCCCTAGCACCGAGATAAGCAGGCTCAGACATTCTTCCGTGATGGGAACGAACCTGTTTGAGCCTAAGGACGTGGAGCATGCTGCTGAGAGGTGGAGGAAGTCCCACCAAGACTCCTTCCTACATAGGGCTTTGACATCCAAGCCCTATAAGCCTCCAGCACCCCAACAGCCCCGTCCTACCAAGACCACGAAACCGACAACGGCAGCGAAGACAGTGGTGTCTAAGCCCTTTCCTGTCAAGGACAGAAAAGGCAAGAAGCCCTCCAGGGGAGGGAAGAATCCTAGGCCGCAAACGCTAGGATTGGCAGTCCCCCTGCATGTCCACCAGTGGGGGGATGCCTTCAAAGTTGCGCAGACAGGTGGCAGCAACTCGGGGCCGATTCGTGGACGATTTCAGTAATCAGTCAGGGATATCGCGTCCCGTTCACAACATCTCTACCTCCCATGACGACGAATCTAGTGTCATTGAGCTCCCTTGCCATGGGATCAGCAAGGGGGCAGGCCCTTCGCGCAGAAGTCCAGACCATGTTGAAGAAGGGCACTCTCCAGGAGGTCCTCGATGGGTCCCCAGGCTTCTTCAGTCGACTCCTCTTGTAAAGAAGGCATCTGGAGGCTGGAGACCAGTCATCGACCTCTCGGCTCTGAAATAGTTTGTCGAGCAAACTCCGTTCAGTATGGAGACCGCAGACACGGTCAGACTTGTAGTGAGACCTCAAGACTTCATGTGTACACTGGATCTGAAGGACGCGTACTTCCAGATCCCAGTCCATCCGTCTTCAAGGAAGTACTTAAGATTCAGCCTAGACAACAAGGTTTACCAGTTCAAGGTGCTGTGTTTCGGTGTCTCCACAGCACCACAGGTTTTCACTAGAGTGTTCACCCTAATATCGTCGTGGGCACACAGGATCGGCATCCGTCTCCTCCGTTATCTGGACTACTGGCTGATTCTAGCAGACTCGAAGTCATCCCTTCTTCAACACCGAGACAAACTTCTGGGACTTTGCCAGGATCTGGGGATCATGGTAAATCTCGAAGTCCTCTCTGCTGCCCACTCAAAGACTAGTATACCTAGGCATGATTATAGACACAAATCTCCACTAAGCCTTCCCATCAGACGACAGGATAGCAAGGCTGAGGAAGGTGGCAAGCCCTTTTCTCTGACGAGAAGAGCTTCCAGCCCAATCGTGGTTACGTCTCCTCGGTCACCTCTCATCTTTGGCTCGTCTAGTTCCCAACGGTCGCCTCAGAATGAGATCCCTCCAGTGGCGACTCAAGTCCCGGTGGAATCAAGGTTGCGATTCCCCGGACCTCATGATCCCTATGGGACCTGCGGAACGGACAGACCTCCAGTGGTGGGTGACAGACGAGAACCTACGAAGAGGAGTGGATCTTTTCGTCCTCCCCCCGGATTTGATGCGGTTTTCGGACGCCTCAAAGAAAGGGTGGGGAGCCCACGTTCTACACCACAGGACCTCAGACCTGTGGTCAGAATCGGAAAAGTGCCTCCATATAAATCTTTTAGAGATGAAGGCCGTCTTCTTGGCCCTTCAGCAGTTCCAACAATACCTGGCGGGTCACTCTGTGGTGGGGATGAGCGACAACACCACAGTAGTGGCTTACATCAACAAGCAAGGAGGTACCTTTTCAAAGCAGCTATCCCATCTTGTAGTAGAGATATTGAGATGGACCGAAGTCCACTCGATTCCACTATCGGCACGTTTCATTCCAGGCAAGAGGAATGTGCTCGCCGACAATCTGAGCAGAGCGTCTCAGATAGTGAGTACCAAGTGGTCTTTGGATCATCTAGTAGCCAACAAAGTCCTGACTTTGTGGGGTTCCCCGACTGTGGATCTGTTCACGACAGCGTTGAACTTCAAGCTTCCACTATACTGCTCCCCAGTCCCGGATCCCAAGGCGCTCTGGCAAGATGCCTTCCAACAACGGTGGGACAACATCGACGTGTACGCCTTTCCCCCGTTCTGTCTGATGAGGAGGGTGCTCAACAAGACCAGAATATTGGTTAATCTTTCAATGACCCTCATAGCTCCGCTATGGCATCACGCGGAATGGTTTCCGGACCTTCTGCAACTCCTAACGGAACTTTCGAGAGAACTCGGACAACCACATGTCAACATCTTCCACAAAGCTGTAGCTTCGCTACGACTTCATGCCTGGAGACTATCCAGCATCTCTCTGAGAGGATTTTCGCAACAAGTTGCTATTAAGATGTCTGGACATCTGCGAAAATCATCCGCATCTGTCTACCAGGCAAAGTGGAGAGTCTTCTGTGGTTGGTGTCGTGGAAGGGGTATCTCTCCACTCGATGCCACTATTCCAACAATAGCGGAGTTCCTCGTGTATTTGCGGGAAGAAATGCGCCTTTCAGTCTTGGCGGTGAAAGGCTATCGCTCAGCCTTAAGTCTAGCCTTTAGACTCAAAGGAATGGACATTTCTTTCTCGCCGGAACTTTCCCTACTCATACGAAGTTATGAACTTACCTGCCCTCAGTCGGAAGTGAGACCTCCTCCATGGAACGTGGTTAGAGTTCTCCGGTCTCTTAAGAGACCTCCCTATGAACCATTACGCCAGGCTTCAGATCGCAACCTAACTTGGAAGACGGTGTTCTTACTAGCTTTGGCATCGGCCAAGCGAGTCGGTGAACTTCATGGTCTCTCATATGACATCGCCCATTCTAGGGGAAGGGGGGAGGTAACGTTCAAATTCGTCCCTGAGTTTATTGCTAAGACTCAGAATCTGGGGGTGCCGGACCCTCTGTTCGACTCCTTCCAGATTTCAAGTCTTTGTTCTGTAACAGATGACCCAGACCATCTCCTACTATGCCCAGTAAGGAGTCTGAGGCTATATCTCAAAAGAACGGCTGCAGTCCGTCCTCAGGTGCAAGCATTGTTTGTTAGCACTGGGAGGACTAAGAGGAGGGTCACCAAGACACCATCTCGGCATGGATTCGCAGGGTGATCCATCTGTCCCTGAATCCAGACCCTCCTCCGTCACGTCCCCCTAGAGCACATGACGTCAGGGGCGTAGCTACGTCCCTGGCCTTAAAGAAGAATTCCTCAGTGACGCAGGTTCTTCAGGCTGGGGTGTATAAGCGTCAGACGACCTTCACATCCCACTACCTGCAAGATGTGACCCACAGGAGGCTCGATACATTCTCTATCGGCCCTGTGGTGGCTGCACAGCAGCTGGTTTAGAACCTCAGGCTCCTTAATGGACAAGTAGCAGAAGGTTGAGGGCATTGTTACCCGGTCTTAGTCTACATGAATGAAAAGGTTTGTCTGGCCCTTATTCTTTTCTTCATCTTCCCCTCTCTTGGGGGAAAGCAGCATCCTGGATTTTCTGCACAGCTGACCTCAAACCACTGCAGGTAAACCATGTTTCTTTGTGTTCCTAGTACATATTAAGCTAATACTGTCACGTCCCCATACCGTGACGAGGTGGTATTGGGAGAGTCCTAGCCTAAAGTTTCCATCTAAAGGACTACAGGTCAACTTCCTAGGACAAGTCACACTTTATTACGAGTCACACTTTATTATACCTTCACACACAGCTTGCGTAGGCCGCAGTCCTTGCGTAGCAAGGTTCTAGCGAGGTATAGGGAGTGCTGACACACTCAAATAATCGAGTCCCCGGGCAAAGCCAAAAGCCAGTACTGGCTGGGACTTTCCACCCTTCCTAATGGGTGAGTCACCCCTATTAAATAGCGTGATTTGTATGTCATTTACGGAACAAATGACAAATTCGTAGATAATTTGTATTTTTTCTAACTATACAAACCTTAGCTATTTAATCAAACTTGCCCGCCAGCCCTATCCCCCTTGAAGTCCTACCTCCAAGCAAAGTGAGCTCAAGCACAGGTGTGTGTGTGTGAGGGGGTGGGGTAGCAAGCTACCCTCCCTACCCCCCCCCCCCGCTAACTAGCGGTGGGGTAGTAAACCCTTGTTAAAATTCTAATGGCTCGTCATTTCAGCTACGGCGAAAGTAATAACCCCTATTAAATAGCTAAGGTTTGTATAGTTAGGAAAAATACTAATTATCTACGAATTTGTCATATTTGAAGAACTTAAGCTCCTAATTCATAACATTCCCCCATAATTGTATGTCTACAGGAAAGTATGCTTGATGCTAACACTCCTAGTCCTCGAGAGTATGTTAGCTATAGAACACGATATAATCATCAAACAGGGAGCCATGGCGGAAGTCTCATGTACGTTTGTCGAGATGTTCCCCAAATACCTATGTCTATATGTACTGTACAACCCTGCAGGCAGTGGTTGTGCAGATTGATATGGGGAGAAAATATACAATATGCTCTATGTACTCACCTCCAAATGATAATATTTTATATGATGATTTAGCAGAGGTCATTCAACAACTCCCTCAACCTTTTCTCTTACTGGGAGATATGAATGGTAGACATCCTTTATGGGGTGATGTTTTGGCAAACAGAAGGGGCAATATTATCTCATCAATTGTGGAGAATGAGGATGTGGGACTCCTTAATACAGGAGAGCCATTTCCATGTTCAGACAGGTACCTTGTCATGCATTGACCTTTCAATTGCAAGCTCTAACTGCCTTCTTGATTTTGATTGGAGGACATTAGATGATTGGCATACTAGTGATCATGCACCAATCATTATAAACACCAACAAGGGTCTGCCTTTACAAAGATTGCCACGATGGAATCTTGACAAGGCAGACCGAGTTAAATTTTGTGAGTTAAGTGAAATCGAAGGGAGTGCAGAACAGTGAAAGTATTGATGATGCCATAAACCTACTGAATGGAACTCTCCATACAGCAGGAATCAATTTGATTCCCAAAACCACAGGACTATTCAAAAGACGACCAGTCCCGTGGTGGTCTTCAAAATTAACAGCCTTGCACAGAGCCACCAGAAAATCTCACTAGATTGCGTAGACGCCGTACGGATGAAAATTTGATAACGTACAAAAAGTGTAGAGCACAGTTCCGTCGTGCCATGAAAGAAGCTAGATGCCAATCTTGGGTGGCTTTTGTTTCCTCCATTAATAGTAGAACACCACCATCTTCTGTATGGAGGAAAGTAAAAAAGATTGCAGGCAAATTCACCACAAACCCACCACAGGTGTTGAAAGTGAATGGTCAGTATGTGACTGAAGGAAATCAAGTTAGCAATGCCCTGGCTGACCATTTTTCAAATGTATCGTGCAAGAGTGTAGCAGCTCCTGGTCACCAGTACAGGAGCATTGAAGAAAAGAAAATTTTAAATTTTGCAACAGGAAGGGAAGAGTCATATAGGCTAATTTTCCTTTCACTGAAAGAGAATATGATTCGGAACTTTCCACTTGTAACGATACAGCCCCTGGACCTGATGGAATTCCATATGCAATGGTTAAACATGTACATTTTAATACAAAGTTATTTATTTTAAGCATTATTAATAGAATATGGCATGATCATAGTTATCCAAGTGTTTGGGAACTAGCCATTATTTTAGCCTTTTTAAAACACGGTAAGGACAATTTTTTAGCAGCAAACTACCGACCTATTGCATTGACATCTTGTTTATGTAAAATTATGGAGAAGATGGTCAATGCAAGACTGATGTGGTACCTTGAAAAGAAGGGTATTTTTATCACCGACTCAATGTGGATTCAGAAAAAATGCACTCGACGACTTATGTGTTAATAAGACTTGAGTCCTCTGTTTGTGAAGCATTTGCGTCCAAACAGCACCATGTGACAGTCTTTTTTTTTTTTTTTTTTTTACCTTGAAAAGGCATATGATACCACTTGGAGATATGGTATACTTAAAACAATTCATGAATTAGGATTGAGAGGAGAGCTGCCACTATTTATTCAGGCATTTCTTTCAAATAGAGTTTTTCAAGTGAGAGTGGGGGAAGCTCTATCAGAGAGTAAGTGTCAGGAAGGAGGAGTTCCTCAGGGGAGTGTCCTGAGTGTAACCCTTTTTGCACCAGCAATTAATGGGATATCCTCAGTCATTCCCCGGTATGTTCTCTCACCATTATTTGTGGATGATCTCTCAATGGCAATGGTTGAGAGAAAAATACAACTCTCAATTGACAAAATTATCCAGTGGGCCGATAGGAATGGATTTAAGTTCTCGACAAGTAAAACTACTTTGTTCCGTAACCGAAATACAAACCACGCTATTTACATGGGGTATTACTTTTGGCGTAGCTGAAATGACGAGCCATTAGATTTTTAACGAGGGTTAACTACCCTCTCGCTAGTTAGCGAGGGGGTAGGAGAGGGGTAGCTAGCTACCCCTCCCCCCTCACACACCGGTGAACTGATTCACTTCACTTTTGGCTCGGGTGATGATCAGACCTGTCTGTCTCACCCTCGCATTTTTGGCAGCCTTAATTTGTTTGCTTTTTCTTACAGCTTGTGTGCTTGGAAGTTGGCCTCCATCCATCATGCGGAAGTGCCTTGGACTTCCCGACCGCCCTTGTGGAACGTTCATGTCGGCAGTCGAGACCGACCCTCACTCCTTATGTCCATACTGCAGAGGTCAACGGTGTATAAGGAACAAAACTTGTAGTGATTGCAGGGAGTGGTCTACCTCCCAGTGGGGGAGGTTTTCCCGGCGTTGTAAGAAGTCTAAGCGTGACCTTTCTCCTTCAAGGGCTGCCTTGAAGAAAGAAGGTTCCAAAGACACTTCTTCCGCTGCCCGAACCTCCTCCGAAGCTCCCACTCGATCGGTCTCTCGCGAGGGGCCGTCGAGTGGTAGCGTAGGCCTTTCTGTTGTTGACCAACCTCGGGGTTCGGGAGAGGGAGTTGCCTCCCATAGCGAGGCAGCTCCTCCTCCTCCACCTCCGGGGGAGGATTTTGATGATTCTGTGTCTAACAATGATCTTTTGCAGCTTTGGGCTTCCTTGGGGCTTAAGGGCTCGCCCTCCAGCGAAGCCCTGTTTGACCTGATCCAGTTGGGTGCAGCTGTCAAACAGTCGCCGGTAATAGCAGAGGTAGATACTCTGTCTTTTGTCGACGTTGTTGTGGCAGAGGCTTCCGACGGGTCGGGCCAAACCCCTGCCATTGTTGCTGATGTTGCTGAAAGCTCAGTTCCCCCTCCGAACATTCTTCGAGGGAGGAGCTGGGTCTAACGGTGTCTCCTGCGGGTGATTCTCCCCCCCGGGGGGAGTTCACTGACGGATGGTGTTGCTGCCCCTCGAGGTCGTCTTCGCCGTAAGGCTCGCCCTCCTCTTCGCCGTCGAGGCCTTCCTTCCTCTTACAAGGGGGTTAGGAGGCGCCTCTTTGGTTCTTCGCCTTCGACGTCTCCCGCAGAGGAGCCTCCTCAACGTGAGCAGACCGTTACAACCGCATCGCTAGACCTCTCAGCTGATCGTTCGCGATCACCGATGCCTGTCAGACCTGCTAGCCTTCCTTCTCCGTTTGCGGATGCAGATGCGCTGTGGGCGCCTACGCACCCCGTTTTCCAGCGGGCACCGGTCCCTTCGGGGCACAAGGGCTTGTCTCCCACTGAGACTAAGTCCCTTAAGCGCCAGGTGTTACCTGCGCGCCCACGTTCTCCTGTGCTGTAGCGCGCAAGTGCTCGCCTGCTGTGGACCCTTCAGACTCTTCACGCCCCACATCTCGCCGTAGATCTCCTGCCCGCCAGTGCTCGCCTGCGCGTCAGCGCGCTCCTACGCGTCAGCGCTCCCCTGCTCGTCAGGGATCTCCTGTGCGCCAGCTCTCTCCTGCTCGCCAGTACACATCTGCGCGCCCCGTTCCTGCTGCGCGCCCTGTGCGCCCATGTACTCCTGAGCGCCCGCGATCACCTGCTCGCCAGCGCACATCTGCGCGCCCTGGTCCAGATGCGCGCCCTGGTCCAGATGCGCGCCAACGTTCGCCCGCGCGTCCACGATCTCCGGATCTGGGTGCAGGCAAGGAGGCTGCTCCTTTGCCCCCTCGCCGTCGATCTCCTACGCGCCGCAGACCCCGCCCACGCGCCAGCCTTTGCCTGCGCGCCAGGCGCGCACTCTCCTGTGCGCTCTACTAGACCTGGTCGAGCTCCTGCGCGCCTAGATTCAGCCTAGACAACAAGATCTACCAGTTCAAGGTGCTGTGTTTCGGTCTCTCCACAGCACCACAGGTGTTCACCAGAGTGTTCACCCTGTTCTTCGTGGGCACACAGGATCGGCATCCGTCTCCTTCGCTTCGGCTTCACGCCTGGAAACTATCCAGCATCTCCTCACAGAGAGAGGCTTTTCGCAACAAGTTGCGGAGCGAATGTCTCGACACCTGCGAAAGTCATCTGCAGGGGTCTACCAGGCGAAGTGGAGAGTCTTTTGTGGTTGGTGTCATGGGAGGGGTATCTCTCCCCTCGATGCCACTATTCCAGCATTAGCGGAGTTTCTTGTTTATCTGCGGGAGGAAATGCGCCTTTCGGTCTCGGCGGTGAAAGGCTATCGCTCAGCCTTAAGCCTGGCCTTCAGGCTGAAAGGATTGGAGATTTCTTCTTCGCTGGAACTTTCCTTGCTCATACGAAGCTACGAACTTACCTGCCCTCAGTCGGAAGTGAGACCTCCTCCATGGAACGTGGTTCGGGTTCTCGGACTCTTAAGAGACCTCCGTTCGAACCATTACGCCAGGCTTCTGATCGTCACCTGACTTCGAAGACGGTGTTCCTGCTCGCTCTAGCTTCTGCCAAGCGTGTCAGTGAACTTCATGGTCTCTTGTACGACGTCGCCCATTCAAGGGGATGGGGGGAGGTAACGTTCAGGTTCGTCCCTGAGTTTGTTGCCAAGACTCAAAATCCTGTGGTTCCGGACCCACGGTTCGACTCCTTCAGGGTTATGAGTCTTCGTTCTGTAACAGATGACCCAGACCATCTCCTACTATGCCCAGTAAGGAGTCTGAGGCATTTTCTTAAAAGAACAGCTGCAGTCCGTCCTCGCGTGCAAGCCCTGTTTGTGAGCACGGGAAGGACGAAGAGGAGGGTCACCAAGAATACCATTTCAGCTTGGATTCGAAGGGTCATCCATCATTCCCTGAATCCAGACCCTCCTCCGTCACGTCGCCCCAGAGCACACGATGTCAGAGGCATCGCAACGTCTCTGGCATTCAAGAGAAACTTCTCTGTGACGCAGGTGCTACAAGGTGGGGTCTGGAAGCATCAAACGACCTTCACAGCCCACTACCTGCAGGACGTGACCCACAGGAGGCTTGATACGTTCTCTATCTGCCCTGTGGTGGCTGCACAACAGCTGGTCTAACCTCAGGCTCCTTAATGGACAGGTAGCAGAAGGTTGAGGGCATTGTTACCCGGTTTTAGACTGCATGAATGAAAAAGTATGTCTGGCCCTTACTCTTTTCTTCATCCTCCCCTCTTGGGGAAAGCAGCATCCTGGGTTCTCTGCATAGCTGACCTCAAACCACTGCAGGTAAACCATGCTTCCTTTTGCTCCTAGTATTAAGTATAATACTGTCGCGTCCCCCATACCCTGACGAGGTGGTATTGGGAACGTCCTAACCTAGATTTCCATCTAAAGGACTTCAGGTCAACTTCCTAGGACGAGTCACACTTCTTTCCTTCACACACAAGCGTATGTAGGCCGCACGTTCCTTGCGGAGCAAGGAATTTGCGAGGTGCAGGGACTCTTTTTCTCGAGTGCTACTCACTCGGATTCTGAGTCCCCGGGCAAAGCTAAAGCCAGTAAGGCTGGGACTTTCCACCCTACCTAAGGGTTAAGTCACCCCATGTAAATAGCGTGGTTTGTATTTTGGTTACGGAACAAATGACAAATTCGGAGATAATTTGTATTTTTCCTAACCATACAAACCTTAGCTATTTACACATATTTGCCCGCCAGCCCTGTCCCCCGTGAAGTCCTACCTCTAAGCGAAGTGAATCAGTTCACCGGTGTGTGAGGGGGGAGGGGTAGCTAGCTACCCCTCCCCTACCCCCTCGCTAACTAGCAAGAGGGTAGTTAACCCTCATTAAAAATCTAATGGCTCGTCATTTCAGTTACGCTGAAAGTAATACCCCATGTAAATAGCTGAGGTTTGTATGGTTAGGAAAAATACAAATTATCTCCGAATTTGTCATATTGTCCATTTTTGTCGTATCCGGGGAGTACATCCAGACCCGGATATATACATTAAAGGTCAACGGATACCATGTGCAAGTGAAGCTAAATTTTTAGGTTTGATATTTGATTGTAGGCTTACATGGGTTTCTCGCTTATAAGCGTTAAAAGCTAAATGTCTCAAGGCTCTGAATATTTTAAAGGTATTGGCCCATACATCATGAGGGCAGACCGCAATACTATTTTGAAATGATACAAGGCTTTGATTTTTTCCAAAATCAGTTATAGATGTGAAATATACTCCTCAGCCACCCCAAGCCGGTTAAAGATATTAGATTCAATACATCATTGTGGTATTAGATTATCCACAGGAGCGTTTAGAACCTCACCTACAGTATCCCAATTCTCCTTGTTGATGCTGGAGAGTTACCTCTAGACCTTTACTGAATTTCTGCTATTATTCGGTATTGGTTTAGATTGCAAAGACACTCTAATTCTTTAGCCTTTCAGACTGCAAGCCATGTAACTCACAAGTTGTACCCAAAATCTCCTCAACCTTATGGGTTTCGGGTGAAACAATTTTTAAACAGTTGATATAATTAGAATTAAGGTGCTTCCATTTAAGGTATCATCAATGCCTCCATGGAAATTACCAGAGATATCTTTTTGTAAATATTTTATTAGAGTTAAGAAGAATATGACTGACTTAGAATTCAGGTCTGTATTTATGGAACATGTTGAAAAACACAGGGGATCGACTTGGATTTGGAGTACATAGTAATGGTTTTAATTGTAGAGGTGCACTTCCTCTAACAGCTTAATATTTACTGCCGAACTGTATGGCATACTAACCGCTGTTGAGAAAATTAGCGTTGGAAAAGGAGGGTAATTTTACCATTTTTAGTGATGCGAGGAGTGTCCTTCAATCTTTAAAAGTTTTTAATTCTATTAACCCTCTAGTTTTAAAGATTTTAGAATGGCTTTTTATCATTGGAAGGATAGGTATAATGGTTTGATTTTGTTGGGTTCCAGCACATGTAGGTGTGTCTGGGAATGAGAAGGCAGATTCATTGGCGAAGAATGCAGCATCAGAGTGGGTGCCAAGAAGGTATCCCATTCCCTTTAATGACTTCCTACCTAACATCAAGAAATTGCTTTGCAATAAATGGCAACAGCACTGGGATAGTCTAGATGGGAATAAAATGAGAGAAATAACAAATGTCATATCTCCTTGGAGGTATGAAATGATGCCCCGAAAATGGGAGAAGTCTCTTTGTCGTCTCCGTATTGGTCACACTCGGTTGACACAAGAGTTTCTGCTGAAGGGCCCACACCAACCATATTGTGACGACTGTTTGTTACCTCTAATAGTGAGGCATTTGTTGACCGAATGCCCCAATTATAATAACTTAAGGAATAGATATTTATTTGAGGCTCGAGGTGAGGGTGGCAGGTTCATCTTTGCCAAGATTCTTGGACATGATGTGTCCTACTATGCAAGTGGCATTTTTAGGTTTATTTCAGAAGCAGGTCTTCTGAAAACTATTTAACTTTTACAATGACATTTTAAACTTTTATGGTTTTAATTGAATATTCTTTTATTTTTCTTTATATATATGTAGACTAAATGATATCGGCGTCAATGACCTTAGATGTCAGGATGCCTGAAAACTTTAAATCAATCAATCAATCAACCTCTTTGTCAGGCCTCCGACAGACACCTGACACTGAAGACGGCTTTCCTAGTAGCACTGGCCTCTGCAAAGAGAGTCGGCGAGCTACACGGTCTCTCCTACGACATCGCCCATTTAAGGGATGGGGGCAGGTTACACTCGGTTTCGTACCAGAGTTTGTAGCCAAAACTCAAAGTCCGTCGGTAGTGGATCCTAGGTTCGGGCCCTTTCGGATTTGAGAGTCTCCGTTCCATAACCAATGATCCTGATCAGCTGTTACTTTGCCCTGTAAGGCTATACTCTAGCGAACGGAAGGATGCCGTCATCGTCTCGACAGACTCTTCGTCAGCATGGGGAAGCAACACATCCCGAGGGATTCCATCTCTTTATCGATCCGTCAAGTCATCGAGAGAGTCATAGAATCAACGGATCATCGCCCTTGTGCACACGACGTGAAAGGTATAGGCACCTCACTATCATTCAAAAAGAAGTTTTCACTCGCGCAGGTACTACAGCCAGGTGTCTGGAAATGCCAGACTACCTTTACAGCTCATTACATGCAAGACATCACCCACAGGGCCCTAGACACATTCTTTCTAGGGCCAGTGGTGGCAGCACAAAATGTGGTATAAACCTCAGCTCCCTTGTAGGACAAGTATCAGTTGATCGAGGGCGGACGTTACTCGCGAGTAAGTCTGTAATGAATGAGTGAGTGACTAGCATACTTCATTCTTCCCACTCTCATGGGGTCACAGTATCCGAGAGCCTCTGCGCAAGCTGACCTTGTCTAACTGTGGGTTATTATCATTTTATTTTGAGCAGCCTATGTTGTCATTGACAACTGGTTGTGTCTCCCATCTCCCTAGCTGAACGGGGTTTTGGGGGACATCTGGAACAATAATCTGCTATGCACGACCGTATTATTGTACCAATGTTTACTGATAGGAACCCTCAGCCACAACTCCAATGAGTATCCTGAGGCTTCCCAGGACATTGGATCTGGACTACCACCCTCCTGAAGGTTCGTCCCTATTGAAGAGGACATAATAGTTTGTATTCTTTGTCGGAATAAATAACAAATTAGGACTCAATTTGTATTTTTCCTAACATACAAACCTGTAGTCCTCTTTACACATACTGTGCCCCCCAACACCTACCCCCGAGAAGTCCTGCCGAATTTCAAAGTGACAGCTGGTCGCCGGTATGCAGGGAACGGGGGAGTGGTCACCCAATCCCCCCTACCGCTAACTAGCGAAAGGAGGGAGCTCAGTAGTTGAAAAAGCTATCGGCTAGTTTTCAGCTTAGCCAAAATTGATACCCTACTAAGGAGGACTTCAGGTTTGTATGTTAGGGTGAATACAAATTGATTCCTAATTTTTTATATTTTCTTTCAGCAGTTGTGTTCTTAATGCACGCAATTGTAGTGTCTAATTGGCCACCAAATCTGCCAGTGTTGCAGTTAATACTGTATTTCCTCCCGTTCATGCATCAGATTTGTCATGCTTTTGAATTGGAAATCTGTAGGTTTGTTGCTGCTGTTCTTTGTTCCTATACTAAAAAGGGGATTTTGACGAAGGAAAAATCTATTTCTGGGCGAGAGACCTGTGCCGCCCAGTGAAATGCTCCTTTTAGCACCATTTCTAAGGTATATAACTGCTATATATTACCAGAGAAAAATTGCATAGGAATGCCAGGTTGAACCCAGCTCGCTCATCTTTATAAGGTGTTGGTATATTACTGGGGCGAGATAAATCATAACCAGAGGCCTCGCACCAATTAGAGATTTCCTCTTCAGAATCCCTGAAACAGCGAGTTGCCGTTCAACATCTATGCTGCGTAAGCTACTACTACCAACCCAACCCACGCTAGTGAACTCACTCCATTTATAGCACCCGTATAGTATACGCCTTGTGTTTTTTTGTCTGGTGTTTCTTTGGTGTTTTCTCCGCTTTTTGCTCTGATGTCGGACTCTCAGGTCTCCCCATCAAAGTTAAGTACCAGATCTATGAGTTTTGAGCTTTGGGAGGTAGCATTGCCTTTAATTGTTAATTATTCGAGTGTTATTGTCTCGATGTCCCGACCGTCCCAGGTCTGTTGGCGCGCTTCCCTCCCTCGCTCGTTCGTCACGTTTCACAATGAGTTTCATTACTGATTGTTATCCGTTTCGAACATTATTTTGGAGTTATTTCACCTTTACACCTATATTTATTGTGAGTCTTAACAAACCTTCTGTTCTTTATTTGGATTATCTTTCTGCGAAGCTGAAAGGTAGTCATTAGACTTTTAAGTGCTGTGATAAAAGAAATATTTATAGTTAAGAAAAATACAAATTATTTTATATCCTGTATATTTTTTTTTATTAGAATGTTAGTTTTTATACTTTGGTCGCTCAACCTTGTCTCCTTATACAGTATTCTTTATTTGCAGCCCTCCCTATTCCCTGTAGGGCTTGGAGAGGCTAACTAGAATTGCAGTCATGCAGTAGAGGTACTGCCATGAATAAGTGATGTTCTACATATACTACTGCATTGTGATGTAATTGAACTTGAGAGCAAAAACATAATAACGCATATACTGCTATTATAATAATGTAAGCTTCCTTGTTAGATTCCATTAATAACTAAATGAGTAAGATTAAGAGCAAAAGAAACTAGAAAATGAAGCAGAAGAAACAAGACTGAATAGTAGAGTCTAGTGATCTCCATGTCTATCCAGGAACAACCATGAAATCCTTGGAAAAGGAGCTATCTAGAGATTCCTAAGTATTCCGGGGAAAAAGAAAAAAATGATAGAGTACCGACTGAAAATTATGCCAAAGTCAGAGCTGCTTTAACTGTGTGTTTTATTATATAATTATTATTATCACAGACAGATGTTTTCCCATCATAGTGTAATTGCTTTTTTTCATATATTGACACAGACTTTCCATGGATAGTGTTTCACATACTCGTCCCCAGAAACAAGTAAACATAAAGTGGCATAGAAAAGTTTCAGCAGCAGTCAAACTTTGAGCGTTGTCAATGTCCAAACCCGGCTCCGTCTGACTGTTTATGCAGATAATGAAATACAGTGTTGCAGGGTTTTCCTTTAAGCTTCAAGTTTTCTTAGGTCACAAGCCTGGAACTTTCTCTGAAAAATATCTACCTTGACAGAAAAGGCTCGTCTTAATATTAACAATTAGAAAATTTGCAATACAAACCAGATAAGGCTTTATCCTCATTTTTATATGTTTTACCTTATTTTTGTGTGTGTGACTTTGCAATCAAGAGGAGGGGCCTCTTATCCGCACGCGCGGAAGACTGCTGGCTTGGCGCACTAAGGAATAGCATGAATCCCATCAGGACGCATGGTAGGGGTAAGCATTGCCTTCCTTCTGTCAGTTAAAGGAATTCTTTCTCGGAAGAATCCTTACACAGGGTATTGTGTCTGATCCTTTACGCCAGGAGTCAAGACCCCAGCATCAACAATCTCCCATGCGAAAGGATCCGCAAGGAGCTGTCCCTTTGGGTCGATGTCCACACCATGTTGGAGTTCGGACAAGGGCTAAGACCTCAGGTCTTCATTTGCACATTGGACCTAAAGGACACATACTTCCAGGCCTAAACGATCCATCTAGGAAGGTTGGAAGATTCAGTCTAGACAAACAAGAAACACCAGTTCAGGGAGCTGTGCTTCGGTCTTTCCGCTAAACCCATCCTGGTCTCACAGGATTGGCTTCTGTCTCCTCCGTTTTGGGACGACTGACCGACCTTAGCAGACTCGGTGGCAACCTTGCATTAGCACCGGAACTAATGAAGTCTTTTTATCAAGATCCAGTGATCAAGGTAAACCTGTGGAAGTCTTCCCTACTTCCCTCACAGAAGACTGGTGTATCTGAGAATGATTCTAGACACCAATCTCCACAAAGTTTTCTCAAAACGAGAAGAACTCCCCTCCTAGAGTGACTTGAGTCCGATTGGAATCAGGGCCTCGATCCCCCAGACATTCTGACCCCCATGGGACCAGAAGTTTGGACGAATCTCAAGGGATGGGTGTCAGTCGAGAATCTACAGAGAGGTATAACCTTCTCATCCTTCCCCACCCCTCGGACTTGATGCTGTGCTTTGAACACATCAAAAGAAGAGAGGAGGGACCACAGTGCTGCACCACACGGCCTCAGCCCTCTGGACAGAGTCCGAAACTACCTTCACTTAAATCTCTTAGATGAAGGCCAACTTTCTGGTCCTTCAGCAGCCTCATCAGTTCCTAACAGACCACTCAGTGATGTGATGGGCGACAATACCACACACCACATAGAGGGTCACATCGACAAGCAAGAAGGAACTTGCTTGCAGCCTCTTCCCATGTAACTGTATAAACACTAAGATGGGCCAAACTCCGTTCGGTGACACTATCAGCCTGCTTCATTCCAGACTAGAGGAATGTGCTCGCCGACAATCTGTGCACAACATCTCAGATAAGGTATACCGAATGATCTTTGGATCACCTTGTAGCCAACAAAGTCTCGGCTTTATGGGGTCCTCCAACTAGGGATCTGTTCGCAACGCTCCTGAATCTCGGGCTACAGTTGCTCCCTAGCCCTAGACCCCAAGGCGCTCTGGCACCAACGGTGGGTACAACAATGACGTTTACATCTCGTCCCTGTTTTGTCTGGAGAAGGGCACTCAAGAAGGCTAGAACATTGGTCAGCCTCTCAAAGACTCTCCTAGCTCTGCTATGACATTAGGCAGAACGGTTTCTAAACCTTTTGCAGCTCCTGATAGTCTCTCCAAGAGAACCCTCTCCACATCACAGACAGCCCACTTCCACACCTACCATAAGCTATAGCTTTGCTATGATTGTACGCCTGGAGACTACCCAGTACCTCCTCCCACAGAGGCTTTTCACAATAAGTTGCAAAAAGGTTGTCTTGATATCTGAGGAATTCCTCAGCATCAGTCTACCAGGCAGTATAACATCTTGTGTGGTTGGTGTCATGTGAAAGTGTCTCTCCTCACTCAATACTTCTTCCAGCAATAGTGGAATCCTCGAGTATATGCAAGAGGAAAAGACCCCCTTTTCAGTTTCAACAGGTATAGATGATCACTCGACCTTGATCCTTCACCTTCAAACTGAAAGGAAGGGACATCCTCTCATCGCTAGACCTTTCCTAACTCATATGGACTTAAAACTTGCCTTTCTCCAGTCGGAATTGAGACCTTCCTCTCGGAACATGGTTCAAATTCTCCGGTCTCTAAAGAGACCTCCTTATATTCCACTTCACCAGGCAATAAATTTTCTCCTGGTTTAAGAAGACAATGTTCCTACACATTCTGACAGGAGCCATTAGAGTCAAGGAACTTCATTGTCTCTCTTTTGGCATGGCCAATTAATGAGAAGGGTGAAAGGCTATGTTCAGTTTCGTCCCCGAGTATGTCGCCAGATACAGTCTCCAGAGGTGACGGACCCTACACAAGTCTCCACTCGGTAACGGACCATCCAGATTATCCGTTACTGCACCCAGGGTAAGTTATGAGACTCTACCTTAAGAGAATGGCAACAGCCGACCCGGGTCCCTTCTCTTGTCATCAGCACTGGGAGAGACTAAAGGAGGATCACCAAAACATCATCTCAACATGACGACTCACGATGTCAAGGGCATAGCTAAGTAGATTACTCTGTGACGCAGGTTTTACAAGAAAGAATGTGAATGCTCCAGGTGACTTTCACAACCTTTCTCCTTTAAGACGTGATCCACAGGAACTTGATACGATCTCTATTGGTCCGGTGTTGGCTGCACAACAGCTGGTTGTATACCTCAAGTTCCTTATTGGACAAGTAGCAGAAGGTTGAGGGCACTGTTACCTGGTTTTAGTCTGCGTGAATGAAAAGATTTGACTGTCTCTTATTCTTTTCTTCATCCTACCCTCTCATGGGGAAAGCAGCATCTTGGGTTCTCTGCATAAGCTGACCTCAAACCACTGCAGGTAAACCATGCTCCCTTGTGTACAGTACCTAGTATTAAGCTAATACTGTTGTGTCCCCATACCCTGGTGAGGTGGTATTGGAAAAGTCTAGGTTACATCAGTTTTTCCTACAATAGACTCGGAATAACTTTACCTAGACAGTCACACTTCTGCATGTCTCAACACACTGCTTGCGTAGTCTGCGGACCTTGCGTAGCAAGGTTTTAGCAAGGGCAGGGACTCCTATTTTTGTGTACTAATATACTCGGATAAGGAGCCCCCGGGTAAAGCCAAAAGCCAGATTGGTCGGGACTTCCACCCTTCCTAATGGGTGAGTCACCCCTAATAAATAGCGTGGTTTGTATTCCAGTTACGGAACAAATGACAAATTTGTAGATCATTTGTATTTTTCCTAACTAAACTAACCTTAGCTATTTATACAAACTTACCCGCCAGCCCTATCCCCCTTGAAGTCCTACCTCTAAGCAAAGTGAGCTAAATCACAGGCGTGTGAGTGGGAGTGGTAGCAAGCTCCCCCCCCCCCCCCCCCCCACTAGCGGTGTGGGTAGTTAACCCTCGCTAAATTTTAATGGCTCGTCATTTCAGCTCCGCCGAAAGTATAACCCCTAATTAAGGTTTGTATAGTTAGGAAAAATACAAATTATCTACGAATTTGTCATTTTTTCTTCCCCTGCAATGTCCCCTTCTCAGCCACCAATTTTGATTCTTTTATATATGGTTTTGATGACATTTTTCTCCTAAAGTTCTTATAGTTTACTGAAACGTATACAAATAAATCTTAAATGGAAAGCATACTGCTCCTCTTATTTAGGACTCCGTTCATAGTGCTGCGGAGAGAGATGGGGAACCCAGGAACATAAAAATAGGGAAGTAATGTTCGAGCTGGATCCACTTGCCCAGTAGTAAATCAAGGGGTAGTGCCCAGTTCATCCTTGATGGTTTACCTTTTACGCAGATTTCCGAGTACTCCACCGTTTCTTTTTGTGCAGTGAAACGGAGTGTGGTCTGCATTCAGACACTAGGCAGTCTGCGTGCTACTTCTGGCCACAGTCCACAAACCACTACAGTGCGAGGTGGCAACCCTGCCTAACTGCTTGAGCGGATACCCTGAAGGTAACTGGGAGGTACCCAACCACCTCTATATATACTCTCACAGCTGTGAGACAAGTCACTTTTCTTTTGGCTCGGTAGAGATCGGATGTGTCCTCTCTCTCCCCAGACTGTCATTGGACTTTTTGATATTCTTCCTCTTTTCAGGTGTGCTCCTCCTTGTTCGCGCTCTTTCAAGGGACGATCAAGTCGGAGCGCAGACACACTAACTCTTTGGCACCCCTGGGGTACTTGAGAGGGGTTGTTGTTTTCCCTAGAGGAGCAACTTCACCTCCAGCCGTCAGGGAGCCTTTCTCCCTTTCAGATGTTGTGCAGATGTGGCTAACCCCAGGGATTTCGGGACCCTTTTCGAAGGAAGAACTTCTGCTTCTCCTTCAGCACGGTGCTCGTAAGGAACTTTCTCCAGACCCGTCAACATCTCACACTCTGGAACTGTGTGAAGTTCATCTGTCGCCTTCTCCAGGACCTTTCACTCGCGGACGAGGTGATTGCTCGTGTTTGCCTCTCCGACAGCCTCTTGCTGACGACGACTCCACTAGACATCCTGAGACCTCGTTGTCCTGTAACCGGTTGCAGAGTTTGATCATCAGGGGACCAACGCTCCTACCACCAGCATCGCCATCGCATCGTCTTTTTGGACAATTCCCCTGATCGCTGTTCGTGACGATAGGAAAATCATCTTCAGGGAAAGCGTTCACGCTATAGAGCTTCGTGCTCATGAGACTATGCTCTCCTCTGAAGCGGTCCTCTTAACACAGAGAAGTCTCGCTATAGTGCTCGGCACTATCACGAGGACAGTCTTTATCTACGTCTAGACGCTCACATTCTAGATCTACGATCTAGATCACGAAAACAACGCTTGTGAGGACAACCCTCCCTTTCACGAGGGCGGCGTTTACACTCGTGACGGCACTGTTCACGAGGGCGGCGTTCACACTCGCAAGGGCACCGTTCACGCTCGCAAGGGCACCGTTCACGAGAACGACGTTCACGTTCGTGAGGCCGACGCTCATGTTCGTGAGCTAAGTAGTTATGACGCTCACGCCATTCTCGAATGAGAGCTAGACGCTCCCGTTCATGATCAATGTCTAGACATTCCTTGTCTAAAGGTAGAGGTAGGCATTCCCGCAGCCCATCAGCGCGTAGGCCCTCAACCTGACCTTCTCCCAAACGACCTTGTACGAAACCTGATCATGAGAATGACCATCTCTAAGACAGATGTCCAGTTAAACCCCCAGTGCCTTGCACCGCCTGGGGAGTATTAAAAAAGCGTTCGCCTATTCGATGCTTGGAAACATGTTCCGCTGTGATGCGTTTTCAAACGCTCAAGGTTGTTCCTACTCGAAGGCCTCTTCTCTCAACTTTGTTGGACGTAGGTGCTTCTTTGCGGCAGCAGGAAGGCGTTAGATCTTCCTCTTCTAGTGTGTCTCCTAGTGCTCCTGTTGCAAGCACTTCTGCTCGTGAATAGCGGCCATTGACATGTGAAGCTCGCGATTTTGCGAGCAAATAGAGGATTTCCGCTAGCAATTCGCAAGCAGATGTGTCGGAACCGCGAGCAAGTGCGGTACCAACACCTTCGCCTCCGCCTCCACCTTTTACCATCTGCAGCGGCAGGCTGATATCCCTTCCAGAAAGTTTCAAGGAGCCTCCTGATAGGCTTGCAAATGTTCCTATTAGTCCGGACCGTCCTCATCCATCGAACGACAGTGTTCCTCTGCCACAGAAACTCATTTGCGTCGACTAAGGCTCCTTCTGGACATCCCCCCAGGGGATGTTCTCCTGCTAGACCTCCAAGGGAAGCCCATGACTTACCTAGAAGTTCTGAGCTTCCTGCATGGGTGAGCATTTCTCTTTCCACCCTGCGGAAGTCTTTGGGTGTGGCTCCTCCACCGCCCCAACCACCGACTGCTCCAGTCAAAGCAACCCCCTAGGATTCCTTTGGAATCCTCGTCGAGTTCATCCATTGGGAGTCTAGATCCTAGAAGGAGATCAGTGTTAGACAAGGCTTTCAGATCACCTTCATCCCGATTGCGTGCCGAAGGTCCTTGATCTATTTCTTACACGGCCAACCTACCCTTTACTCTGGTGAATGCAAGGGAAACCATGACCAAGAGGCAGAAGAGAAAGATGAGAGGCATAACTTGACCTCACACCATCATCATCCACCCTAGGACGAGTAGGGACATAGGCTCGGCCAGGGAGATAATCATCCATCCCTTCAGTCCTCAAGAAATTGAGGTAGTGCCTCCGAACTAACGTCCAATTTCCTCACTTCCTCCAGAGGAAGAGCCTTCAGCTCCTGCTGTCAAAGCTTTGTTGGGTGCCTCAAAAACCTCGCAAGTTCCCCCTCCTAAGACCGCGGAGGAACGTCATGTGCATAGGGTGTCGAAAGACACCTAGACGAAACCCAGGAATGCTACGGTAAGGTAAGCTCGTATGGCTGAGGCACAGAGAAGGTCCCCTGTGGGGGGTCCCTCAAGCGACATTGTTGACGACCCTGACCTACCCCAGGCTCTGGACGTGAGCTTTGAAGTGGACGACCCCTTGGGTTCCGATGATAAGAATCTTCCAAAGGCAGCTAGTCCAAACTACCACTGAGCAAGAGGGACTTGAGTCGGAGCACACCTTTTTGTAGGTCCTTGCTTGTATGAGGGCCATTAATAAGCTGTCTACTCCTGGTTCCTCCACCCAGGAGGGGGTAGGACATGGTTCTCGATGAAATATTCGAGACCCAGAAGCCTTCCAGGTCCAGTGCTGCTTTGTCTTTGTCTAAAGGCTTGACAGCCGCCAAAAGGAAACCTATCGCTCAGATGGCCGGAACTTTACTTCCAGTTCCTTGAGGGCAGGTTCCACCTCCTGGTCTCTTCCACTTCCTTTTGTCTTACAAAGGAATTATTATGAGATTGAAGGGGAACCTCATTACACCATGTCCCTCGACCCTTCAGTAAAGTCTCTGACGACTCGAACCCTCGCCTCTCTAGGGCCTACCTCTTGGCAATTGAACTCCCTAACATAGAGAGGCGCGAAGTACACCATGCAGGCTGCTTTGTGGCTTGATCTATGGCTAGGATCCTTGGGCTTCATGGTCTGCTCCCACGATCTCTCGAAGGAGTCTTATTTGTTGTCGAGTACCTGAACTTTAGAGTTCCTGTTGCATCACCGTTGTCAACTTGTGGGAGTATGCTATATTCAAGAGAAGTAATACCATCATCGGGAAATTCTACAAATAAGTGCTGAAGGTGGAAGTCTCCCGGTTGAGGAACTCCACCCTTGTGAGTTCTTCTCTCTCCATTCCAGAGCCATCCCAGAGGAGATTGAGAGGGCTGCTGAGCGTTTCCTCCATAGAGCCATGACGTGGAGGCCTTATGGTAGACCTTCCCAGTCATTTCGTATTCGGCAAGTACCTTCCTTTTCTCACCCTTCAGCTTCTAGGCCCTCAGGATCTACAAAGGTGTCTGAGTGGCCCTTTCCATCTAAAGGCCAGAAAGGGACCAAGTCATTCAGAGGAAAGAAGGGAGGAAAGGTAAATGCACGAGGTGGTCACTACCACTAGGAATGGCATTCCTCTTCATCTACCACCTGTGGGAGGATGCTTACAGCGCCTTTGGCAGAGGTGGCAACTTCTTGGGGCAGGTAGTAGGTTGACCAGGGCACCAGTCACCCATTGAGATGCTATGCTAGAGAGTTATTGGGACCTTTGATTGGCCAGACAGCACTGCATTGGATCCTTCTCTTTGGTTACGGCCAGTTTTGCCTACACATTCACCGAATAGTCTGGCCTATTCGTTACATATTCTCCTCTATTCTCATTTACCTGACAACACTGAGATTACCAAACAATTTTTCCTCGCTCAAGGGGTTAACTACTGCACTATTTCTGGGTCGAACCTGTGGCGCCCGGCGAAAAGTCCTTCTTGTATACCTTTTCTGATAAAAACCTTCCAATTATACCAGAGAAAGATAAAAGCATGGAATGCTGAGGTTACAACCCTCGCGCGAGCACCTTTTGGGTGTCGTGTATAAAGCAAAGGCGCGTGAAATCCACTATTCACAGGTTGTCTTCCATTTAGTTAATTCCTTCGCCAAAGGGATGGGCCGATACAGAGGCCCTAGACACATCCCCATCGCCGCACCACCCACGCCACGACGCGAGCGCCATCTGAACACCATCCTTCTTTTTGGAATTCAAAGTGTTGAATGGTTTTGTTGTGCTCTCGGTCTTTTTTATCTATCGTGGATTTATTTTGTCATGTCCGAAGCTCCATCTTCACACATTCCAATGTTAAGTACCATAGTTTGTTTTGACAGTATTTTATTGTACCGGGCTTGTGTTTTATATCCAGTATAGTCTGTTTTATTATTCCCGTCTGGCCTTTCATGGCGGCCATTGTTTGTTCACTTGTTTGGGAATTCATCTTTATCTGCCCGTTTAGTACTCTGTCACTTAGGTTCTTGGTTAAGTCCCTGGCCTTATGCCTTTAGAACCGTTATTATTTTTATTTTTATTTTTTTGTGTATTTATGCTCATGGTACTTTTTGCTAGTAAGTCCAGCCTACGAACGAGATAGCGATTTAGCTTTGTTTTTGTTTAGTAACCGCCCGAGGCGTTCGTCTCGACTGTGCTATTTATTTTAAGTTTTAACGGATGCTATTCTTCGATCGTAGTGTTATATGGATGTACATTTTTATTTTATACGTTTGTAATAGTGTTTTGTGATTTTTAGTCCTGTTTTTGTGTCCAAGAGAGCGAGAGATTGGGGTCCCCGTTTTCTGTTCGCAGTCACGAGTTACCCCTTTCTCTCGTTTTCTTTCTTAGCTCCGGTGGGGGAGCGGATTTCCCGTTTTCCGTTTTGTGCGTTCAGCGGGTTCTCCCTCCCTCACCTCTCCCCCTCTGGGTGGATGATAACTTACGAGTTATTTATTTTTCGTGACTTTTCAATTGTTAGCGTTATTTTGGTCCGTGTTTCGTCCTCTCCCCGTTACGGCTCGGGAGTAGTTATGAACGTTTTCCACTCCGCCTTGAGTTATACTCCGCCACGAGGGATTCTCAATAACTTTCGTTCTATTGTTATATTTATATTGTTTACTACATGGGACGGGCTTCATATTGTTTAGATACGACCCTCCGGTGGCCCTTACTTCGGTCTCAGGCCACGGCCATATCCACAATAGCCTTTGTTATTACAACTGTGTTGTTATTCACAATAATTATTCAGGACCTTTCTTCTCCCTCCGGCCTCACCGGAGATCGTAAATACGCTTTACTATAATCTAAGCTTTAGTCTTTAGCTACGACTTAGCTTTTTATCTTTCACAATTGAATTATTAGCCACAATTGAATTATTCAGGGCATCTCATTATCCTCCGGCGTCACCGGAGGTCGCCCAAACACTTCACACTTAAAGTTGCCTTAGCTAATTAGCTAAGGCTCCTTTATTCAGGACATTTAATTACGATCCGGCCTCACCGGAGCTCCGGCTTCACCGGAGGTCGCCCATACACTTCACACTTATATTTGCCTTGCCTTTAGCTAAGGCTGGTGTTTGTATTTATTTTAAGGGCATGTCACTGCTTCCCCGACCCTTGGAGGTCGGCGGATTACTTTAAGCTTATTATCCTTATGTCATTAACAGACATTGGGTGCATTACAAATATACAGACAATTGAATTTTAAAGTGCCAACAATGGTATGGGGCAGTATCAACTTAAAGTTAATAGTTAGTTGTTTGGTCAATGCAATATGGGTGCTTAGGTAATTCAGTGAGTGCCAGAACTCTAAAATAATAGGTTTTTATCCCTTATCAGAGTTTCAAGCATCACCAGACTCATGTCTCCTTTCTTTTACAGAAGGCCCGTTGTACTGCTGAAGGATGCTCTGCCTCGTTCAGCGACCCCGTTGGGCATGACCTCTGCCGGTCTCATGCTCACTGCTCCATTCCCTTTATCCAGGAACCGGGACAGGCCCAATACCCAGTGTGGTTCCCGGATTTGTGCTCGTTCTGTTACGAGTTGTCGTCAGTTCTGCTGAATGATGATGTAAGTGGGTTTTCCCTTTGTTCCTTATTTCTCGTTGGCAGACACTAATATAGACATGAATATGATATACACAGTATATTTAGGAGGGCAAACCCCCTCCTCCATCACTAATCACTGCAAATCTTACAGGCCGATGATGTCTCTCTTCGGTCAGCAAGGGCTACTCTTCGGCCGTGGGTGTCGGGCTTTGGCAGGAATGCCCCGTCTGGCGCACCCTATCTCCTCGATGGGGATATGGCCTCCCGTCTCTTCCCAGGCTCGACTACTGCTGCAGTCTCTCCTGACCTTGCTGCCCCTTTAATTGAAGAAGTCAGGGCTACCATTTCCGTGGAGGACGAAACCCTCGTACCGATGGACATGGCTGGTCTGGATATAGACGTAGAACCCAGGGACGAGCAGGTAAGTGGTGCCGAGTTGGTGGAAACCCTTTTCTCTCCTACTCCCTCTTCTACCTCTTCCTTTCTAGGTTTTGATAACTCTAAGGCTTCTCCTCGGGATCCCTCTGCCTCCGTACGACCCAAGGTGAAGCCACTTCGAACTTATAAGACTTCAGCTTTGCCAGTATCAACGTCACCGGTCCCCGGACCCTCGACAGCTCCTGATATTCATATTGCTCCTCGTAAAACCACTACTCCTAAGAAGTCTAAGTCTACCAAATCCAAGAAAAAACCAACGGGTGACTTTCAGGTACCCTGGGCTGATCTCCTCCCCATCCAACTGATCAAAGGATTGGTCAGGGATCAAGTTCAACATCACTCTGGTGCAATAACAGAGATTAAGGATATGATGGCTACTCTGATCCGCCCCGGAACTCAGTTCCCTCCCCCTTCTGCCCCAGACGCATCGAAGCTGCCGCCCTTCGATAAAAACAATCCTTGGCGGTTTGCTTTGCATGCTCCATTCGTAGATGGCTCCCTAACTCTGGAGGGCATGGGCACCCGCCCTCTAGAGGACCTGGAGTTCTATCCCCCGGGCCTAGCATTCCCGTTCAATGGTTTTGTACGGTTAAAGGAACATGCATTGGTCCGTATGGACAAGGTACCGAAGGAAACGGTCATATTTCCAAAAGAGCAGGCCCAGGCTATCTGGGCCAGAACACTATCAGAGTGGGGGTGTATTAACTCCAAGCTCACCCCTCACAAGGGTTCCTACACTATTTTTACGACAGCGGCCTCCATCTCTTTGCCGCTCATAGACAAAGTCACAGAGCTGACTATACAGGCCATCAAAGAAGGCTCTTCCATGCCGGCTCTCAAGGAGACGGACCCCACCTCTTTGCTTATTCCGGGTTCCTCGGCAGCCTGGGATGCTGCGGCCTCTACCTTCACGGTGGGGAAACTAGACCCGGACTGTGCCTCTACTCTTTTCTCTGAGAAGCTTCCCAGATTAATAGAGAGTCTTCTCAAAACTGAGTTCGAGACCCGTACTAGACTTGCTAGGTCCCTCCAATCCATCACCTCCATGGAGTCCCTTGCATCTCTTTACCCAGAGGAAACGCTGTTCAGAGTCGCCACAAAGAACCAGCTGCTATCCTACCAAATAGATCTCCATGACTTCTGGTCAGCACGGGTTAGTTGCAGGAAGTTCGTTCTGTTGGAGGCCACCATCAGGCATGAGCCGAACAGACTGATAGCTTCCTCCTGCTGGGGTAAGACCCTCTTCCCTCAGACCGAGGTGGATAAGGTTCTTCAGGACGCAGCGAGGGCAAACCAGAATTTGCAGGTAAGGTGGGGTCTCTCAGCCAAAAAGAGGTTCGAACCCCAGAGACACACATTCTTCAAGAAGAAGCTGAGGTTTAGTCCTTACAAAGCGGCCCGGGGTACCTCGTCCCCACAGCCTTCCGCGGCCTCGACTTCTCGACAACAGGCGCCTCCTCAGCAGGTAGTCTACCTCGCTGCTCCCCCTGGTACACAGCCCAACCCCTCTTGGATGCCCTCACCTGCATACAACCCTGCCTACGAACCCTCCGGTTCCTTTCGTGGATACCAAAGAGGGAGTTCCAGAGGTAGAGGACAGTTCCGCCAACGCGGCGGGCCCAGAGCAAGGGGTTCCCGTGGAGGGAGGGGCCTTAAGTTCACTCCCTCCCAATGATGTGATGCTGGTAGGAGGGAGACTTTATCACTTCCGGGATCATTGGACCTTCAGTCCATGGGCTCACAGCATAATATCAAGGGGCTTGGGTTGGAAATGGTCACAGGGATCCCCTCCTCCACCGGTGACCTTCTTCCAGAGACCCACTCCCATCCTGGAAGAGTACACTGCGGAGTTACTCAAGAAGAGAGCAATCAAGTGGGTTCGATCCCTGAAGTTCCAAGGCCGCCTGTTTACAGTCCCGAAGAAAGACTCGTCGGCGTTGAGGGTAGTTCTGGACTTGTCGAAGCTCAACTCTTACATCCTTTGCGACAAGTTCCGTATGCTGACTATCTCTCAGGTACGGACCTTACTTCCCCGTGGGGCCGTCACCACCTCTATCGATCTTACCGACGCCTATTATCATGTCCCAGTAGCTCGAAACTTCTCTCCTTATCTAGGCTTCCGTCTCGGCAAGAGAGCCTTCGCATTCAAAGTCATGCCCTTCGGTCTCAGCATTGCCCCCAGGGTATTCACGAAACTGGGGGAGACGGTGCTCGAGCAACTCAGACACCAAGGGATACAAATCGTCGCCTATCTGGACGATTGGCTCATTTGGGCCCAGTCGCACCAGGAATGCAAAAGAGCTACGTCGAAGGTACTCCATTTTCTCGCCAAACTGGGCTTCCAAGTCAACCTCCGGAAGTCCCGCCTACAACCATCAAGCCTCTTCGAATGGTTAGGCATCCGTTGGGACCTCTCAAAGCACAAGCTCTCCCTTCCTCCCAAGAAGGTGAGGGAGATAGCTTCCAAGGTCAGGAACTTTCTCAAACACAAACAGGTGTCCAGAAGAGCTTTAGAACGAGTCCTCGGCCTACTCCAGTTTGCCTCACTGACCGATCTCCTATTAAAAGCCAAACTCAAAGACATCAATCGAGTTTGGAGAAAGAGGGCGACAATACCTTTAAGAGACAAGACCTCGAAGATCCCCTCTGTCTTGAAAATGAGACTACAACCATGGTCCGATCGGAGGAACCTCTCCAAGTCGGTTCCTCTACAGTTCCCCTCTCCACAAGTGACAATTCATACCGACGCGTCTCTGAGGGGTTGGGGGGGTTACTCCCAACATCAGATGTGTCAGGGCTCTTGGTCACCCGCCATGAGACAGTTCCATATCAATGTTCTCGAAGCCATGGCGGTGTTCTTGACCCTGAAGAGAATCTCCCCTCCGAGGTCGACCCACATCAGAGTAGTCTCAGACAGCACGGCCGTAGTCCACTGCCTCAACAGAGGGGGGTCCAAATCACCCAACCTGAATCAGATCCTGGTCACTATCTTCACCTTGGCAGCCGACAAAGACTGGTTCCTGTCAGCAACTCACCTAGCAGGAGTCCAGAATGTGATAGCAGACGCATTATCCAGGACGAGCCCACTGGAATCGGAGTGGTCCCTGGACATGCACTCCTTCCGGTGGATACTCAGGCTGGTTCCAGGTCTCCAGGTAGATCTATTCGCGACCCGACTCAATCACAAACTCCCGTGTTATGTGACACCGAACCTGGACCCTCAGGCTTATGCCATGGACGCATTAACCCTGGATTGGAACCATTGGCAGAAGATCTTCTTATTCCCTCCAGTGAATCTTCTACTGAAAGTCTTGCACAAACTCCGCTCCTTCAACGGGGCAGTAGCTTTAGTGGCACCTCACTGGCCAAAGAGCAGTTGGTTTCCTCTCCTCCTCGAGTTGAAACTCCGTCCCTTCCGGATCCCATTCCCCAAACTGACCCAGGTGGTCCAAACACGGACTGTGTCAGATTCCTCAAGGATAGCCAAAACCCTAACTTTGTGGATTTCATGAAGTTTGCGGCACGTAGGGACGCAAACATCGACCCAGATAATGTCCTCTTTATAGAATCAGACAAAAGGGACTCAACGATTCGCCAATATGATTCGGCGGTTAAGAAACTAGCGGATTTCTTAAGGACTTCAGACCATTCGGTTATGACTCCTAATTTAGCCATCTCCTTCTTTAGGTCCATTTTTGACAAAGGCCTAGCAGCTAGCACTATAACCACCATTAAGTCAGCTCTGAGGAAAGTCTTCCTGGTTGGGTTTAACATTAACCTGGCGGAGTCTTATTTCTCATCTATTCCAAAAGCATGTGCTAGGCTTCGACCTTCGGTCCGTCCTCAAAAGGTCTCTTGGTCTCTAAATGATGTCCTCAAACTGGCCTCCGACACGGACAACGAATCCTGCTCTTATATCACTCTTCTTAGGAAGACTTTATTTCTAACAGCTTTGGCCTCGGGTTCCAGAATCTCAGAACTAGCAGCTCTCTCACGAAACTCAGAGAACATGGATTTCCTCCCTTCAGGTGAGGTACTTCTTTCACCAGACAGGGCGTTCCTAGCTAAGAACGAGGACCCACAAAATAGGTGGTCCCCTTGGAAGATTATTCCTCTTCTCCAAGATACTTCTCTATGTCCGGTCACCACTCTCAGGGCCTTTTTAGCCAGGACTGCTACCCGATCGTCTGGCCCCTTGTTTATCAGAGAACAAGGAGGTACCATTTCCATACGTGGCATTAGGCAACAGATCCTATACTTCATTAAACAAGCCAATCCGGGATCATTTCCCCATGCTCATGATATCCGATCGATAGCTACCTCCATCAACTATTTCCAGAATATGGACTTTGATAACCTTAAGAAGTACACGGGTTGGAAATCTCCTATGGTCTTCAAACGCCACTATCTAAAGAACTTACAGGCTCTTAAATATCCAACGGTTGCAGCTGGGAGCCTTATCTCTCCCCATTGATCTTTTGTTCTTCCTTTCATCCATCTCTTCTCTTCTCCCTCCTACCCGCCACTCGCACCACGACGCCGCTTCCTTGGTGGTTCGTTAGCCCTAAGTGTATTACATATTAGGTTAATATGATTGTAACTATTATTGTTTTCCCTTGTTATTAAGTTGGGATATTCTTAGCCATGTCAGTTTTGTTGCATGTTTTCCTCTGATACTCAGAGGTTTCCTTGTTATCATGTTTGTTTATCCTTACTCTCACTATGACCTGTGGCTAGTTTATATTTTATGCCTACTTACCTGAATTATATATGATTTTCTTTACATGGTGTTGTTTCTCTCCCCTTATTAAATTAGTAGTTATTGTTGGGCTTGGAAGGCATTCTCTGGTACATTTTCGCCGGGCGCCACAGGTTCGACCCAGAAAAGGGATTTTGACGAAGGAAAAATCTATTTCTGGGGAGAGACCTGTGGCGCCCGGCGAAACCCTTCCCCTTATTTTACACGATCCCACCCTTTCCTTTCCAAGCCATCATGGCCAATACAGAAGGATGTTGTTCAGATGGCGCTCGCGTCGTGGCGTGGGTGGTGCGGCGATGGGGATGTGTCTAGGGCCTCTGTATCGGCCCATCCCTTTGGCGAAGGAATTAACTAAATGGAAGACAACCTGTGAATAGTGGATTTCACGCGCCATGCTTTATACACGACACCCAAAAGGTGCTCGCGCAAGGGTTGTAACCTCAGCATTCCATGCTTTTATCTTTCTCTGGTATAATTGGAAGGTTTTTTATCAGAAAAGGTATACAAGAAGGACTTTTCGCCGGGCGCCACAGGTCTCTCCCCAGAAATAGATTTTTCCTTCGTCAAAATCCCTTAATTGTTCAGTGGCTACTTTCCCCTTGGTAATTGTAGAAGAGACTCTTTACCTATAGTAAGCAGCTCTTCTAAGAGGACGACACTCCAAAATCAAATCATTGTTCTCTGGTCGTGCATTGTCCCATAGCCTCTGTACCATGGTCTTAAACTGTCTTGGGGTAGAGTTTTCTTGCTTGAGGGTATTTTTCCATTAATACAAACCTGGAGTCATATATATAAATTGGGCTGCCATCACCTGTCCCCCAGAAGTCCTGCCTGCAATCAAAAGTGATGTACCTCACAGCTGTGAGAGTATACTGTATAGAGAAGTAGCTGGATACCCCCCAGCCTACCCACTCAAGTGGTTATGGCAGGGTTGCCACCTCACAATTAAAGTTTAATGGCTACCTTCCAGCTTTGCCAAAAGATGATCCAAATAAATAATTCTAGGTTTGTATTAGTTAAGGAAAAATATAAATTATCTCTGAATTTGTCATATTTGTTGCTGCCGTTCTTCATTCCAACCTCAATTTCTCAAAAGTTAGAATTTTCATGCAGTTCCGATAGGCCCTACTGCTACCTTGGGATGGCTGATTTAGCGGCAGTAGGGGAGTTGACATATGAAGTTTCATTTGTGGTGGAAGATGGGGGAATGCCCCTTGGGCTAGGGCACCCTAATAGTACCAACCAAACACTACTATAAAGTCCCTCATCAGGCAAGGAGTAATGATGAGAAAAAAATCTCCTTTTGTTTCTTTCTGGATGTCAGCTACCTCTCAAAATTTGCAGAAGTTCAATGGTAGGTAGATATTATTTTTGGTCTAGTAAAGTCTTATGTTGACAACTGAATCCCACTCAAACTTTTTAGTTCCTTTGGTCGATACAATCTCACCATTCTTGTGAGCTAAGGATGGGGAGTTAGGGAGAGCCTATAGATCTATCTACTCAGCCATCAGCAGCAATGGCCTGATACTCCTTGGTCCTAGCTTGGGTGGAGAGGGGCTTGGGCGCTGATTATATGTATACATGGTCAGTCTCTAGGGCCTTGTCCCTTGCTCACCATTTATGAGCAGTATTTAAACCAGGACATTATTGTATTACCAGTGAGACTTAGCTTCTAGATAATCTTTTAATACAATTATGTATTTTGTTTACCATTCACACCTAAATCTTGACAATTGGAATATTTAATTAAACGCTGCCAACCCTGGGATGTAAATTATGTAGGTTAAATTGAATTCCCAACATTACTTGATGGAATTGACTTATTAATGGATGGTTAGCTTATGGTTCAATCTCATTTTTGTATCTAGTTACAGAAGGTATTAATTGTAAAATTACATATTTTGCTTGTGAAATGGTTTCTCCTCAACTTATTACCATAATTATTCACGCCAAAATAATTAGGTAAGATACAACCCTAGATTGAAAAGCATGATGCTATAAGCCTAATGGCTCCATCACAGAAAAATAGCTCTGAGGAATGAGGAAAGGAAATTAACTAAAAGAGAAGTATAACAATCAAAATGATTTTGTTTAAGATCATTAACATTAGATTAGATCTATCAACTATAAACTATAAAAACTTCATAAAAACAACAGGAAGAGAAAAAAAGGTAGAATAGCATGCCCAGTGTACCCTCAAGCAAGAGAACTCGCAACTTAAAACAGTGGAAGACCATGGTACAGAGGCTATCGCCCTAAAGACCATGGTATTGCCCTACCCAAAGACTAGAGAACAATAGTTTGATTTTGTATTGTGAAGATTTCTTGCTGAGCCCCATTATGAATTTTTTTTTTCATAAAATTCCTAGAAAAAAAAAGTTAGAGTGCATTTGAAAGTTTTTCTAGACATATAAAGTTAATGTATATCAATTGATTAATATTATGTGGGATAAGCAGAAAATATCCAGAGTAGGCTACTAACTATATAGGGTTCTTTGACTTGGGCATCCTTGCCTTTTTAGATTCATGGTTCTTTGACCCGATGTTAATTTATATAGAATTCTTTTATCATAAAACTCAATATGCTGTGGAATTTAACTTTACGTTTTTATATACACAAGTTTCAAAAAAGTGGTAAAATGTTTTATTAAATAAGGAACTTCTATTAAAGACTGAGAAATTATTCCAAATCATATTTTGCAGGTTTGTTGTTCAACAAAATTACCAGAAGAGTTAGACAATTTGCGGAACATGTTTGAAATGCACGTCCTAACATAGTAGTCTACATATAAACTATTTCCACTGCTGATGGTGTAATTTCCTTAAAAGCAAAGAGTTGATAAAAGCTACATTAGTGTATCCGGTCAAGATCATCGTAAGCCGCTTGAATTGATGTGCTGCATACTACCATCATGTACATGGAGTTCTTGGTAAAGCATGCAAAAGAAATTTGAAGAGATGGACCATATGAAGAAAAATACCCCCTCCCCCCCACCCCCACTGCAGAAGGTTTGATGAAATCATGCCAAGATTTTGCCCAAGCGAGAAAAGTTTGTTGGAGTGAAATAATCTACCAGAAGAATATGCAATGAAGTGGATATCCATGTCTGGAGATGTAGAGTATCTATGGTTGGTGGATGTGATGAGCAAGACATTGAGATTTTGTTCTTTGAAGGGATTTTACCCTTCAAACAAAACTCCTAATTACTTTCACACCAAAGAGGCTGAGCCACATTACGTCATGTGCCAATTGGAAACGGAGATCCAGAAATATATTACACACTTCACACAAGTGACTTGAAACATCAGGACATGGTGTCACGCTGCTTTTGTGTATTACTGGATTTTTGTTTTCAACTGGGCCTGTTACATGATGGGGCTTATCTCTTTGGTGTGAAAACAGTTTTGTTTGAACCCCTTTAAAGAAAAAACCTGAAAGTTTTGTAACACAATTACAGTCTCGTTTAAATTTTACATCTCCAGACCGTTTGAAAAACAATTTTCTGGTAAGCAATTATTTAGAACATCATTAAGCCTTATCAATTTATCTTGATTCAAGGATAATATAATTACTAATCTTAGAATTCTCTTTATTATACTTTATAAACAATACATTAGTTCCCTAAATGCGTTAAACATACCTTCGTGGCATTGACTCGTGCAATGTGATAGGAGTAATTATCTTCAGAGTTCTTTGTTTCAAGTCTGCTGGCAAGTTTTCTTGTTTTGCTGTTTCACCAAAATGTTTTGCTGTTATCACATTTAATAGTTATCTTTATCACACCTTCCTGTTTCATTTGTGAAGGAGTCTTTCACCACGGGGTTTAAGGTCCTCCGTTTCACGTTTGCAACTTGATATCTCCAGTATTCTTGAAACATGTTTTAGATGAGAACCCCTGTTAAGAAAAAAAAAATAGAATTTTATATCCATTTAAATGTCAATTACCATGACATGTCAATTACCATGACAAAGAACTATATCAAATTGTATTAAATGTTATCATTTTGGATAGAGGTACTAGCAGTTCTTTATAAAATAAAAAGGTCCATATTAAAATTCTTATCACTAAAATTTGTTTTCCTGAAGTGTAATTGTGTAAATATTACAGTTTATTCTTTTTGTCGCACTTTAGTTATAACTAGTTAATATCCACCAGGTGTATCAAGTCGCTCTTGAAGGTTAATTGGCATCATGATAACTACTGGTACTCTCAAAGACACCATAATACAGTATTAAATATTAAATTTCTTCCTTAACACCTAATATTCCAAATATTGTAATGACCAAATCAAATATAATAAGCTAATACTAGTGAAAATTTAGTGAATTTATAAATGTCTTATTCTCAATTTGACAGTAACTTTCTCCCCATTTGGAATAATTTGAAACTATTCAACGGATTTTGAGCAAAGCGAAAAATCTATTTTTTGGGCTCAAGCCATGGCGTCCTGATGGAAGGTTCCTGTTTGGTAGCTTCCTTGGGTATAAGACTACTAAGATATTCCCAGAGAATTTAACCACAGGTTATCACAGAATTCTAACTTCTGGAGCGAGTATCTCAAAGGTTTCCCTTTAAGACATCGTAATACAACAGGGGACACGCATGTCTGAACGTGCCACATAGCTATCTTCACCCCGAACAGAGTTAATGCTTCGGTGTGTAAGGACTGAGAATAGCTGGGAGCCGTTCCACAGCTAATCTCACTCGTGGCTACTACTGATACTCGAGACGTAAACAAACGGACGCCATTGCTCTGATGACGTCACGCCCGTCTCCATCCTTTGTTTAGTAGCTGCCCTACTTAGACGGATTTTCCCTGTGTTACCTTTATCGCTTTGCATCTTCGCTATGTCGTTACCTTCAGCCTCGCCTTCTTCTGGAAAGTTGAGTACAAGGTTCCAGTATTGTTTAATTAAGCTCTGGCCGTAAAGTAAATATTACTTTTCGAAATAATTGATGTTTTGTGGCAGAGCTGTGCCTCTACCGGACCCGCCATTTTATGGCGTCGTTGTTGTTATGCATGTCTTATTTAGTTAGCCACAACAACGTTTCCGGCATTATATACTAATCGAATACATTAGTTTATTTAGTCTTCATAGCTAGGAACTTTTATATCGTGTTTAGACGCTTTTATCGGTCATCGATTGACCTCATACCAGTCGGCTACTATAGCCCCCAGGCCAGGAGCCTACATACAAGTGTTCATGCATGATTTATTAGTGATCCTAGACTAAGTTATGAAGATAGTGGCATTATTATTTTACAATACTTTTGACAGTGATGCAAATGTTTTCGCCTTCAGGGACCATATAGGGGATAGGCTAGTCAGTGATTCTTTCTAGCCTAACCTAATATTAGGACCCCTATATGCTTCCTTCATCCCCTGCCTTGGCATTCCCTCTATTTAGCCTTGATCCCTTTTCTGAGTAAAGGGATTAATTGTCTAATAGAGTATATTTCGCCTCTCTGTCCTCCCTAAAGGAATGAACCCCCTTTAGGGCTGCGTCTGAGAGTGAGGTTAGGCTAGCCTACCTCTATGGCTAGGATAGTCTACGACTTTCCTGCGATAGCGATATGTCTTCTTCCTTGCCTAGTTCAGGACTTTTAGCCCTGTTCTAGGTCGGGTTAGGAAGGTTTCTCTGTTCCATGCTGAAACTGTACTCTTGCACCGTTTTAGCCGATCAGCCTGATCTTAGGTTAGGGAGTGTCCTCCCTTCCCTTAGTGGCCGCTCTGGTACAGAAACCCTTCCTGGGAAGACTTCTCTCTTCTCCCTCCCCACCTATCTCTTGTATAGCCTAGCCTATGCTTAGGTTAGTTTATACTCATCTGTCCCCTGTCCTACAACTCCTCCTTAGGGTGGAAGAGTAGGGCTACCCGAGCTTCCTTGTGCAGTCCACTCTGGTACATATACCTTCATAGTGTCCTATAAGGTTAGTTACTAGTATAGTTCTGCATATGGGAGTCTCCCCCCCCCCCTCTTGGGTGTTCCCTAGCCCTCCCTTGGGCTACCTAGCTCCCGGTCCCTAGTGACCCCTGCTCATGGATGTTAGAGCCTGCCTCTATCATGGGTACACCCCCTCAGGGAGGGGGAGGGATGTCTGGAACCCTGACGGTACTTCCTGCATCCCTTTCCCCCCTCCCCCTGTCTCTCTATCTATCCGGGTGTCGGTCTCTTGCCGCCTCTACTGTCGGCAATACCTGCCTCCTACTTGGTGACTTCCCTACCCTTGCCGCCAGCCCCCGTGTACCGAGGGACTGCCGGCTGCCGCCGGCTACTACCGGCGGCTCTCCTACTCCTATCTAATCGTCCGCTTGCCGGTCGATCACCGGAGTGCCGGCATATACTGCCGGCAACCCGATACTACCTTTACCATCCTTATCCCAGTCACCAACCTGGCATCCTCCGACTGCCGGAGCCGCCGCTTCCTGCCGGCGTGCCGCCGTTGTGCCGGCGGCCGCCATCCTGGTATTTAACTGACTTTTGAAAATTGTCTGTTCTAATGCCAGAATCTATGCTGGAGCGAGCTCCGGCATGCCGGCGGCTTGCCGGATGCCCCGGAGGCGTCAAGAATACTTGCACCCCCTTACTGTAGCTATCATAAGACTAGGATAGCCCTATATCGCAAACAGATAAGCTGCTTCTGCTATTAAGATCAGTACCTAGTACTGCTCTATTAGTGATCATGCTGTCTCTTTGCATTCTTCCAATTCCAGCATGCTATGTGCATCTTAGTACGGCTGGTTGCCAGAAGCAGTTACCCTTTAATGAGGCCTTCTGGCTTTTAACTGGGAACCGAATGAATTCGATCCCAATCTTGTCCTTGGTTTTCCATGGAGTTCCAAAATACTGGGAATTCTAGGAAACTATATCCAATGATCTCGGTCATTTGGATTATCCAAGGACCAAGCTTATGGTAACCAGCCGGGCGAGATGCATGGAGCATGTTCTCCTTTACTGTTTTCATTCTCTATGCATCACACCTTCTTTAAGTTAAAATTAATGATTAATATTAACTTAATTTAAGAGTCATTCTTATGACTCCCCCATACTCATTTTCTCTTTCTTCCACAGGAGGAGCAGATGAAGTGTGACTTCGCCTTCTGCGCTGTGAAACGCCCGCAGTTTTACGGGCATACGGCTTGCAGGACTCACGCCCCTTGTGCAGACAAGAAAGGGGATTTGAAGTTTTGGAATCCACTGGATTGTACGGTCTGCCAGGCCCACCTAGTTGAGGCCTTCCATAACCCTCCCTCAGCGGAGGTTAGAGACATTTCTCGTGAAAAGCTGCGCAAGTGGGTGCGTGGCTTTCAGAAAAATGCTACTGGACCGTACCTGGCCACCGAAGAACTGAGGTCCCTGTTGTTCCCTAAGGCCTCCCCTGACTCAGTGGTACCAAAAGATGCGATCCCCACTGTCCAAATTACGGTGGAACCTGATGTGGTCATGGCTCAGTCCATGCACGAGTGTCGTTTAGATTCCGAGGATGATGAACAGATCTCAGACGTCTCGGAAGACACGGAGAAGACGCTTATGGCTCAAGGAGCCGAAGAGGACGAAGACAAGGTGGAGTACACCGAGTCGGAGCTTGGAGCTGCTCCCTCGTCCATCCCTCCTCCTACTCCTACACCGACGGAAATGTCCATTCCGTCTACCTCCTCGACTCCGGATCCTTCTTCTTCTACCCAAGAACTGATCCGGCTGATTAGAGCCGTCATGGACGACAGGCTGAAGGAGAACCAGGAGTCCATCAGGTCGATGATTGGATCCAGAGAACCGAAGAAGATTTCGGTCAAGGATCTCCCCGCTTGCTCTCATGCCAACCCGTGGAGGTATGCAGAGCATATGGTTATTGCGACCGGCAGGATCTTTGTTAGTGACAAGATCGGCACGGTCCCGTTGGAAGATGTGGAGTTCTTCCCAAGCTTTGAGGCCTACCCGGACTGTTACGTCCGGCTTCGTTCCGAACCTGCCTCGAAGGAAGAGACCGAACCTAAAGAAGAGATAGTGTTCGATCTCACAAAGGCCCAGGCTATGCTAGCCTCCGCATTTAAGAGTAGGGGCTTTACCTGCTCTAAGCTTCCGGCTTTGAGCAAGAAGCATCCTACGTACGTTGCACCTGACACTGCGGTTCTTCCTTTCTTGGAAAAGGCCTTAGCTGCATGCCTTAAAGCGGCGGAAAAGGGAAACCCTGCCCTGCACTGGAGGAGTGCAGACCCTTCTCCATCGTGACCCCCCCTGACGCTCGACACTGGAAAGATGTTCAGCATACTTTCGTCGTGGGAAGGCTCGATCCTGACGTCGCCGGACGTCAGTTTAATGAAGACCTCCCTAAGCTCAACGATCACCTCCTTCGCCGGGAACAAGACACGAAGGAGAGGCTTGCGGCATCTCTTTCTCATCAAGTCCAACTGGAAGTGATGGCCTGTGACACTAGAGTACCAGATCACTACATGGTACTCTCCAAATCCCACTTACTGACAGTAATGAAGGACTTGTACCACTTCATAAAGGCTCGAAGAGCCTGTCGTGAATTCGTGTTTGCCGGTGCCACCGTGAAACACGAACCCCGGAGGCTGATTTCCTCCAACATCTGGGGAAAGCACCTGTTTCCTTCTGACCTTGTCAAGGAAATAACTGACAGAGCCGCCACGGAGAATAGGAACCTTCTCCACAAGTGGGGCATGTCCAGAAAAAGGAAACCCTCTCAGGACGATGGACCTCAGCCTAAGAGGAAACCTCAAAAGCCAAAACCCCAGCAACGTCAGCAACGACGTCAGTTTCCGGGACCCGCTACCTCCCAAGTGGTTGCCCAACCACAACAGACCTTTCAATTGGTCCCCCAACCGGTGTTGTCACAGTCACCGGTCTTCACCCCTGCCTTTGAGCAACCATCCACTACCTTTCATGCCAAAGGTAGAAGCTCGTTCAGGGGTGCAAGCAGAGACGCATCTCGCCGTCCCTCCAGAGGTAGAGGAGGAAAGGGAGCTAGCGGCCGAGGCAACAAGTCCTCGGGACACCAGAAGCAATGAAGTGCTTCCGGTGGGAGGAAGACTCCGCCAATTCCAGGATCGTTGGACCTTCGATCCCTGGGCACGCAGCATCATCAAGAACGGTCTAGGCTGGAGTTGGACGCAACCACCCCCAATCTTCCAGCAGTTCTTCCAGCAATCGACCCCCCTTCTGGAAGAATATGTTCTAGACCTCTTGAACAAGAAGGTGATAAGGAAGGTAAAGTCCACCAGGTTCCAAGGGAGACTGTTTTGCGTTCCCAAGAAGGACTCAGACAAACTCAGAGTCATTCTGGACTTATCCCCCCTCAACAAGTTCATAGAGAACAACAAATTCAAGATGCTGACGCTTCAACAAATAAGGACCCTTCTGCCTCAAGGTTCCTACACGGTCTCTATAGACCTGGCGGATGCCTATTGGCACATTCCAATGAACCATCACGCTTCCTCCTACCTAGGATTTCGACTCCAAAGGAAAAGCTACGCCTTCCGGGCCATGCCATTCGGCCTCAATGTGGCCCCTCGGATCTTCACAAAACTGGCGGATGCCATAGTACAACAGCTCCGCCTAAGAAATGTCCAGGTGATGGCCTACCTCGACGATTGGCTAGTCTGGGCTCCATCGCCCGAAGAGTGTGCAAAGTCTTGCAACGAAGTTACCCAGTACCTAGAACACCTGGGATTCAAGATCAACGAGAAGAAATCTCGCCTCTCTCCAGCTCAGAAGTTTCAGTGGTTGGGAATCCACTGGAATCTTCAGTCACACCGCCTTTCCATCCCCCAGAAGAAAAGGAAGGAAATAGCAGGGTCTGTCAAGCGACTACTGAAATCCAAACGCATTTCAAGACGACAGCAGGAACGAGTTCTAGGCTCTCTACAATTCGCCTCAGTGACAAACCCAGTGCTTCGTGCACAGCTAAAGGATGCCGCGGGAGTCTGGAGACGCTCGGCATCCATCGCTCGAAGAGACCTCAAGAGACGGCTTCCAAACAGACTACGACGCCTCCTAAAGCCGTGGTCGGAAGCAAAGGCCCTGAAAAGGTCCATTCCTCTCCAACACCCTCCTCCATCACTCAACATCCACACGGATGCCTCACTGGAAGGCTGGGGAGGTCACTCCCACCTGAAACAGGCTCAAGGTACCTGGTCTCCACTATTCAAGACGTTCCACATCAACATCTTGGAGGCCATGGCGGTCCTTCTAACTCTGAAGAAGTTATCCCCGCCGCCCTCGATCCACATCCGTCTAACCCTAGACAACTCGGTGGTAGTTCGTTGTCTCAATCGCCAAGGCTCAAGATCGCCCCAGATAAATCAGGTGCTTCTCCCAATCTTCTGTCTGGCGGAGAAGAAGAAGTGGCACCTGTCTGCAGTTCACCTACAAGGATTCCGCAATGTGACAGCGGATGCTCTATCTCGGACAAACCCGATAGAGTCGGAATGGTCTCTAGACGCAAGATCGTTCTCCTTCATCTCTCACCAAGTCCCAGAACTTCAGATAGATCTCTTTGCAACGAGCGACAACAATCAACTTCCTCTGTACGTAGCCCCGTACGAGGACCCCAAAGCAGAAGCGGTGGACGCTATGTCACTGGACTGGAACAGGTGGTCCAGGATATACCTGTTCCCTCCCACCAACCTTCTGTTGAAAGTCCTCTCCAAACTGAGAACCTTCAAAGGGACAGCGGCCCTAGTGGCTCCCAAGTGGCCCCGGAGCAACTGGTACCCCCTGGTCCTGGAGCTGCAGCCCAAGCTGATCCCTCTCCCGGGCCCAGTTCTCTCTCAACAAGTACAGAAGTCGACTGTCTTCGCTTCATCATCGAAAATCAAGGACCTTCATCTCATGATTTTCTCTCCCTTGCCGCAAAGAAGAGGTTTGGGATCTCGAAGAAAAGTCTAGACTTCCTAGAGGAATACAAGACCGAATCCACGAGACGGCAATATGAATCATCCTGGAGGAAATGGGTCTCCTTTGTCAAGGCAAAAAATCCTAAAGAAATCACCATTGATTTCTGTATGTCCTTCTTCATTCACCTTCATGGACAAGGATTAGCAGCCAATACGATTTCAACCTGCAAATCGGCCTTGGCTAGACCAATTCTATATGCTTTCCAAATTGATCTGTCCAACGACATCTTCAACAAATTACCAAAAGCATGTGCTCGCCTACGTCCAGCACCCCCTCCGAAACCGATCTCCTGGTCACTAGACAAGGTACTCCATTTCGCCTCCAACTTGGACAACGATTCATGCCCCCTCAAGGATCTGACTCAGAAAGTTATATTTTTATTTGCTCTCGCTTCGGGAGCTCGAGTCAGCGAAATAGTGGCATTATCAAGAGAAGAGGGACACATCCTGTTTACCGATTCAGGAGAAGTGACCCTCTCCCCTGATCCGACGTTTCTCGCTAAAAACGAATTACCCACCAAAAGATGGGGCCCTTGGAGAATATGCCCCCTGAAGGAGGATGTCTCTCTATGTCCAGTAGAGAGTCTCAAGGTCTATCTTCGCAGAACTTCGAACTTTGGTGGAGGCCAACTCTTCAAAGGAGAAACATCGGGCAGCGACCTGTCACTGAAACAATTAAGAGCGAAAATCACCTACTTCATTCGCAGAGCGGATCCGAACAGTACACCCGCTGGTCATGATCCTAGAAAAGTGGCATCTTCTCTGAACTTCTTTCAGAGCATGGACTTTGAAAGCCTTAAAAACTTTACGGGCTGGAAGTCCTCGCGAGTTTTCTTTAAACATTATGCGAAACAAGTGCACGAAGTCAAACATTTTGTGGTAGCCGCAGGTAGTGTTATGAAACCTGCACCTAACTCTGCGTAGAACAGTGAGTTACTTGGGACTCTAACTCTTCGGGTGCCTATGTTGACCCTCGAGCGATTCATAGTGATGTCTAAAAACACTTAGTGCTTTTATAACTGTTCTTATCCCAGGTGAAATGTCATAGTGTCACACAAGTGCCGCATGCCTTGAGCATGATGTGTTGTTTAAAGACTTGCGTTCCTCGAGAACGAGTACCTACTAATCCTGAAATTCCTTTTCAGATTCAAGAGCAAGCCTTTATTTCTATGTACATTATTATTACTGTAAATGAACTTTACTTTTGCTGTAAATTATTTAATTTCTGCATTGTGAAATAAAATTTCTATTTTATTACTTATGCGTCTCTTTCAGCTCCTACCTACTATGAAATACATACTGTCATAGTTTTATTTATTCCTCCTTTCTTATGGTCATGAAGAATTTAAGATGTCTAATCCTAAATTATATTCACCCTGTCTCAGTAAGGTTCCTACACGAAAACTTACTTCTGATAACCAAGAGATGAACTCTATACACAGTGCCCAACCACCACTGGTCTAATTCAGAATGTTCCTATACAAATATCAAACATTCTGCTTCATCTCTAAGTTCTTCAAGTTCTTCTGTCAGGATGAATAGCCCTTCAATACCACTTTGACGTCGGCATAGCCCATGGGAACTTCCTACCAAAGGGGGGCAGGATACTTCGTTCCTATGGTTCTTTACATAAGATTACTTTGCTGTTTTGTCAATGCCTAGGCACTTAACACTGGGGGAAAATCTACCACGATACATTGATTCTCTGGTACTCTTCCATCAGGACGCCATGGCTTGAGCCCAAAAAACGGATTTTGAGCGAAGCGAAAAATCTATTTTTGGGTGAGATAGCCATGGCGTCCTGATGGACCCTCCCTACTACTTCGTCCAGTTTTGTTCCCACCCTACACAATTGTATCATGGTGATGGGCAGCAACTGGCTTCAGGATGAAGACGGGCGTGACGTCATCAGAGCAATGGCGTCCGTTTGTTTACGTCTCGAGTATCAGTAGTAGCCACGAGTGAGATTAGCTGTGGAACGGCTCCCAGCTATTCTCAGTCCTTACACACCGAAGCATTAACTCTGTTCGGGGTGAAGATAGCTATGTGGCACGTTCAGACATGCATGTCCCCTGTTGTATTACGATGTCTTAAAGGGAAACCTTTGAGATACTCGCTCCAGAAGTTAGAATTCTGTGATAACCTGTGGTTAAATTCTCTGGGAATATCTTAGTAGTCTTATACCCAAGGAAGCTACCAAACAGGAACCTTCCATCAGGACGCCATGGCTATCTCACCCAAAAATAGATTTTTCGCTTCGCTCAAAATCCGTTTTTGGGCGAGATAGCCATGTTGTCCTGATGGAAGGTTCCTTTAGGAAGCTTTCTAAGGGATATTTAGCTATAGTGATACTCCCAGAATTAACCATAGGTCTCCAGAATTCTAACTCCTGGCGCGAGTATCGTTAATGTATCTTTAAGGATATCGCATAATATCGGGACGTATTTTTTTATACGACACAGCAATCTTCACCCCGAATAGATTTTACTCTTTGAGGGGGAGGAGTGGCGAAGAAAGAGGAGCCGTTATCAAGGTACTCGGTGGACCCCCTCCCTGTACTACTACGGTGCATTATTCCTTGTTGCATTTAAGCAGGAATAGCCGCAGAGAGTAGTTTCGGGTGGGGTCATTTTAAGGAGGAAGGGTGGGTTCATCAGGACGACATGGGTATCTCACCCAAAAATAGATTTTTCGCTTTGCTCAAAATCCATTTTTTGGGCTCGGCCATGTCATCCTGATGGAAACTTACCAGAGAATTAACTAGAAAGTACTATATCTGTGGGTTTGTATAAGTGCCTTTACTTTGATTGAGTTCCTTATATGGTCTCCTAGACCTTTATATATAACATTACCGTTATTTGTTATATCCACTAAGCTTGAAACTAGCTTAAGGCTTTCTGCCCCTCGCAGGGAAAGTGTCGACTTCGACTATAAGGATTCAAAGTTTGTATCTCCATAAGGATGGACGGTAAATCTCAGAGATTACCCTGCTCATCCCTTGGAAATCTGTACTCAGATTTCAAGTTGGGCCCTTCTAGAGTTTAATTTAAACTATAGTATGCTTTATTCGTCTGTAACCGAGATAGCAGCAATAAGACCCAAATACATGTAGTATTTTACCTTGTAACTAGATTATCAATGTAGTTACAATCAGGGATGAATCTGATCCGGCATTGAAAACACATCAGAGTCCATATTTTCTCTTGTCGAAAAAATGTAATTTCATCGAAACTATGCCACTCAATAGAGATGTGAAACCAAATCTGACTGATTTGTACAGATTTTGGAAATGCATGAACACCATGATGCAACGTTCACCCGGCACTGGTGCTATCAGTCAGATATGCACCTATGTGGAACAGTGAGTTAATCATAGTTGTGATTTGCACTTGAGGGTAAATGTACCCATGCACCCGATGCACTGGAAAGTCCCAAAGCAGTTCACTGTTCGTCGCAGTGCTTAGACGACGGGTTTTTTAACACTACCCGCCGCCATAACATCATGTTTTATTTCATGTACTTGCTTCGTATAGTGTTGGAAGAAGTTCCGTGAAGGAGCAATTTTCTTAAGATCATGACCTGCGGGTGAGCTGTCAGGATCCGCTCTGCGAATAAGTAGGTGAGCACTGCTCTCAGTTATTTTAGGGAGAGATTTTGATCCTGAGGTTTCACCTCGAGCTGTCCTTCTTTGAAGTCTGAAGTTCTACGAAGATAGACCTTAAGACACACTACTGGGCATAGAGACACATCTTCCTTTAGTGGGCAGATTCTCCAAGGACCCCACCTTTTGGTGGGCAGCTCGTTTTTGGCGAGAAAAGTAGGATCGAGGAAAAGGTTCAGTTCTCCCTCTTCTGTGAACTGAATATGGCCTACATCCCTGATAGGGCCAATATTTCACTAATGGGCTAGAGGCTATTGCAAACAGAAAATTGATTTTGTGTTAGTTCCTTTAGAGTACAATCCTCATAGTTTAGGTTCGAAGCATAGTGCAAGACTTTGACCAACGACCATGTAATGGGCTTTGGAGGGGTTGCCAGCTTGGGTCTAGTGCATGCTTTGGCACCTTAAAGAAGGTTTTGCTTATGAGGTCCATCTTAAAGGCGTATAGAAGAGGTCTAGTCAGAGACGACTCGCACGTGGTTATCGTCGTGGAAGTCAGGCCTTGTTCTAGTAGGTAAAAGAAGAGAGAGACAGAAAGCTGTTGAAATTTCTGTTGGTCCCCTTGTTTTCACAAGGATTACCCCTTCCTTCCAAGACAATTCACATTGTCTCCTGGTTGGACTTGACTTGTACTCTACAATGAAGTCTGCCTCATTCTTCAAGATCCCAAACTTTTTGTTTGCTGCTAGGGCAAAAAAATCAGGAGATGCAGGTTGTTGGTTCTTGAGAGTGAAATGTAACAGTCGACTTCTGCACCAGTTTGGATAAAATTGGGTACGGTAGAGGAAACAGCTACAGTTTCAATTCTAGAACTAGAGGAAACAGCTACAGTTTTAATTCTAGAACTAGAGGAAACAGCTACAGTTTCAATTCTAGAACTAGAGGAAACAGCTACAGTTTCAATTCTAGAACTAGAGGAAACCAAATGTTTTTGGGCCATTTGGGGGCCACTACAGGAGTTGTTCCTCTGAAGGATCTTAGCTTGTCGAGGACTTTTAGCAGGAGATTGGTTAGTGGAAACAGATAAATTCGATTCCAACCGTTCCAGTCGAGAGACGTGACGTCTATCGCTTCTGCTTAAGGCTCTCGTAAGGGGCTACATAACGAGGTAGTTTCTTGTTATCGGTCGTTGGTTTCGCCGTCACATCGCGGAACCCTTGTAGGTGAACTGCTTGATAAATGCCATCTTCTCTTATTTGCCAAGCGGAAGATGACTAACATAATGTGATTAATGTGAGGTGAACTTGAGCCTTGTCGATTTAGACATATTACTATCACCTCGTTGTTGAGGGCCAGTCTGATGTGAACTGTTCTGCGAGGGGATAGTCTCCTCAACGGTAGGAGGATTGTCATAGCCTCCAAGATGTTGTGAAAGTATTTTGAACTGGAAAGATCAATTTCTTGCCCTTTTTTTTATGCAAATGGCCCCGTTCTTCCAGGGAGGCTTCCCGTGTGTATCACCACTGATGTTTGTGGTGGTTGCAAGAGAATTGTCTGTGTTAGGCTCTTATTCGTTGACCACGGCCTTAATAACGTGCGTAATCGAGTCGGTGCCAACTTTGTTGATCTCTTCGAGCTTTTGATGCGTATCTTCTCCAGACTCCTGATGCATCCTTTAGCTGTGCTTCTAGCACCGAACTGGAGAGAGCCCATTACTCTTTCCTGTAGGCATCTTGAAATCCTCGTGTTGGATTAGTCTCTTGACAGATGCCGCTATTTCTCTCCTCTTCTTTAATAGAATGGAGAGGTGGTGTGACTGCAAGTTCCCATGGATTCCTAGCCATTGAAACTTGTGAGCTGGAGAAATGCGAGACTTCTAGCGATTGATCCTGAAGCCCAGGTGTTCCAGGGACTGGATCACCTTTCCGGCCACTTGCAGACAAGTAGTCTTGGATGTTGCCCGCACCAGCCAATCATCCAGGTATGCTACTACTTGTACTCCTTCGGAGCGTAGGTGCTGGACGATCGTGTCCGCTAGCTTTGTGAATACCTTTGGGGCTATGTTTAGTCCAAAGGGCATGGCTGTGAAGACATATTTTGTCTTCTGTAGCCTGAATCCTAGGTAGGAGGAGAGGGGGCAACTGACTGGTAGGGGCCAGTAAGCATCTGCCAGTCTATTGAGACTGTATATGTCCCTTTTCGGTAGAAGTGTCCTTATGTGTTGCATTGTAAGCATCCGGAACTTCTTGTTCTCGATAAACTTGTTGAATGGAGACATGTCTAGAATGACTCTGGGTTTGTCGGAGTCTTTCTTGGGAACGCAAAACAGCCTTCCCTGGAATTTTGATGGACTTCACTTTTCTCATTACCTTCTTGTTCAAGAGTTCTGAGGTATATTCTTCCAAATAAGGGGGTGGAGTGTTGGAAGAATTTTGGAAAAGTGGGGTGGATTTTTGTTCCATTTCTAATCGAGTCCATTCGTAATTTGGCTGTGGACCCAGGGATCGAAGGTCCAACGATCCCGAAAGTGGAAAAGTCTGTCTCCTACCTGGAACCTCTCATTTTTTAGAGATTCCTGAGGACTTGTTTCCGTGACCACGTCCTCCTCCACCCTTGGGAAGTTTCCGGAGGATCCTCTTTTTGGGCCCTTACCTTTGTAGGGCCAAAAGGTGGTCAAGTGCCTTTCAAAGCCTGGATTAAACATAGGTGACTGGCTACCAGCTGTTGAGAGACCATCTGGAGTGGTTTCCGGCTGGGCTACCATTTGAGGCACCGTGGTCATGGTCACGGTCGGAAATTGTGCAGTTCTAATGACTATTTCCTTTTGAGGACATGCCCCACTTTTGGAAAAGGTTCTTATTCTCCATGGTGGCTTTGGTAATGACTTCTTGGAGCACTTCCTGTGGGAAAGGGTCTTCGCCCCAGATACATGATGAAATCAGTTTTCTGGGTTCGTGTTTCACCATTGTTGCGGCAAACACATGGTTTCTACAGGTCCCTTTTTGACCTGAGAAAAGCCTACAAATCCATCACAAGGGTGGGGCGTCATTAAAGGTCTGCACACATTTCCAAGCAGTTCTGATGAGACAGGGAGGCAGCAAGACTATCTTTCATCTCCTGTTCCCTTCTCAAAAGTTGGTTTGGCAACTTTGGAAGGTTCTCATTAAACTGCTGGCCTGGCATCTCCAGATCCAACTTCGAGACAGAGAGGATTAGATGTACTTCAATTCCACTTCTCCTGGCAGGTGGGCATAGCTAGAGATAATGGTTTGCATTTCTCTAGGATTGGGCAGGGTTTGCCCTCTTCGACTGCTCTCATGACACAGTCTAGGGCTTTCCCCAAAAGGGGGAAGACTCTGGAGGAAGGAGCAATGAAGGTTGGGTGCTTCTTGCTCATTACTGAGACTTTGGAGTTAGTATATCCGGCCCCTTTCTGGGTCTTGGTAAGGATGGCTTGTGCCTTGTCATGTTCGAGGACAATGGACTTCCTTCGGTATAGTCTCCTCGCGGGATGTAAGTTCATCTCACAGTCTCACGTAGCAATCTGGGTACGCTGCAAGCTGTGCCAGAATTGAAGCTCTTCAAGGGGATTGGACCCCCCACTTCTCGGAGATATAAAGCTTCCCATTCAACATGGGCATGTGTTCCATCTACCTCCAGGGATTGGTTCGGAGCAGTGAGGGAGGTCAGATATTTCAAGGTGCTAAGCGGAGCCCCTGGAAGCGCCAGGGCGTTTCCTTCCTTGTACCTCTCTCTTCATCTCTTTGAGATCTTGCTTATTCTTCTCTTGTTCCTTCTGGAACAGTGTCAGCATCTGCTGGATCGACTCTAGGAGCGTTTCGCTCCTGCCGACCTGTCTACCCAGTTGGGGAGTTGGGGCTAAAGAGGTTGACGGCATAGGTTGATATGCTGGCACAGTGAGCTGAGGGACCTCAGTCACCGTCGAAACGGATCCTTCTTCCTCCGTGGGTGGTTGAACCACTCCTTATTCAGGGCCTTCTTGCAGTAGGTCCTGTCCGGTGTCAATGGACACCTCTGACATCCGATCTTGGTAGATGTCCAAGCCTTGCAGTGCCTTGTTGATATCCGCTTCCACTGTCCGTCAGATAGAGGGAGGCTGGTCCTGTGCCTAAGGCACAAACGTATCCAATTGAGCCTTAGGGAACAGTAGGTACTTCAAAGATTTGTTAGGTAGGTAAGGTCTCAGAGAGTTCTTCTGGAAGCCTCATACTCACCTTTGATGGGTTTCCCTTGCTGTATCCCTTGACTCCGTAGTGTCAAGGATATCTTTTACAAAGCCGTCGGTCAGCAAGGTCAAGCGATTGGAGCGACCCTTCGGGTCCCAGAACCTCAGGGATCCAGATACAATGTAGCAGGAGCATAAAACCTGTACATCGTATGCCCACAAAAGTTCTTACTCTTGTGGTTGCAGAACACAACTGTACCCTTCACCATTGGCACCTCCTGTAGGGGAGAAAAAGGGTGAAATGAGTACTCAGTTTATATCATTGATATAAATACACATGCTTAACAATAGTAATTCTTACTGTTATTTTTAATAGCTTAGGATAGTAAGCTGGAAAAGAAGTAGAAAAGACACATATCTGTGTTTCTTCTCCAGGCAATTACTGTGACCTCCGTCATTATTATTTTTAATTTCCTTATTAGGGAAAATATAGAGTGGAATAACTCTCGTACGTAGAGCCGAAGTCAGTGAATATTTACACTAACTCTTCCACTTGTAGAATATTAATACTGCACAGTATAATAATCAGTATCCTGATGATCTAGGATTCATCAGGATGTTGAAGGAATACTTCAACTCAACATTTTATTTGGTCTCAGCAATCGACTGTAAAAGGACACACAGTATATTGGAAAGATTTATACTACTGTATCATTGTATACTGTCGTTTTCTAACTGCTATATTGTTTTACTGCAGGAATACTAGCTACTGTATTGTCATATACTATAGTTTTACCGGTATACTACTGGGGTTAGTCTAGTACCTGTGGCACTAACTGATAGGGAGAGAGAAAGGATGGGAAGGAGGACTCTGTATTATTATAGTTTAGTACAATAATAAGGAGTGTAGGGGGCTACTGCCTTCTACAGCCTTCTTCCCGGAATGGGAATTCTAATGGAAGGGGAGGAATACATTGATTCTAGCTTCCATCCAGCCACAAATTCTGTTGCCGGCTGTACTGCCGGTTACAAGGTTTGTGGATGGCAGTCCAAGAGAGGACTGAAGAATTCTCAACAGTATAATGGGTTTCCCACTGGCAGCCGTCAGGGCCGGCTCAACCTTTCCCGAAGCTTCGCTTCCGTTAGGGAGTTGGTCGAGGCGGTAACCTAATCGCCGTTTGTAGGAACCCGGCCGGTAACCCAGTCAGCCTGGCAAGTGGGGATGATTGTAGAATACCGGCCAAAGGACATTTGTGACGGCTAGGCCGGCACTAAAGGACAGAAGGGGGAGGGAAAGGGTCTTATATTTTACAGAGGAGAAAGGTGGCGGCAAATATGCCGTCTACTTTCGGCTGTAAATCAGGGAAGCTTAGCTTTCTATACCGGCGCCGTCATGGGCGGCAGGGGAATAACAATTCCCCTGCCGGAGACATTGCCGGATATAAGACATGTCTTCTAATCCACAAGGGAGAAAGGAGGCAACAATTATGCCGTCCACTTTCGGTTGCAGACTAGGGAAGCCGAGCTTCCTTTGCCGACAACGTCATAGCTGGCAGAGGAACAACGATTCCTCTGTCGATGATAATGTCTGCTACAACTTTGCCGACAACATCATAGTCGGCAGAGGAACAACGATTCCCCTGTCGATGACAATGTCGGCTACAAGACAATACACCCTGAGTTACTGTCATACTTCAAAGCCGGGATACTCGCCGGCAAACTAGATTGAGAGTAAAACACTATCCATGTCAAGTCGGAGTTAACTTCTCGTTGGCGATAACGGAAGCTAGGGTTGCCGCCTGGGATGGCGGCACTCAGGGGGTAAGAAGGGTTTATCCTCTTTTCTCTAAAAGAGAAACGTATCGCATTATACCAATAATTCTAGGGGATATATATATATCCCCAACCGAATCAATAGAAACAATACTAGAGGTTAAACAATGGGATTAACGTTACTAACGTATACTAAACGGGTTAGCTAGCCAGACTCGAATGGGGACCACGGCTACGAGTGATACCACCGAGGCCCTATCGTATACGAAAGAACGTTATAATTGGAAGAGGAAATATGTGTATCTGCAATCTTCACTAGTATAATTTTGCCTAACTAGCTAGAAATTTCTTCAAAGGTCAATACCAGGAGCGTTGCACTACTAACTAAATAATTGCATTTATGGCGTGCGACAGCGGTCTCAAGATGGCCGCCTCCAGAGATGGCAGTGCTCCACTTAACACACCTAAATTATGTTAATTTAACTGAGAAGGGAGCTATAAAATTATGCACAGAAAAGAATAAATACTCAACTTCCCAGAGGATGAAGATGCTGGAGATTGCATGATAATATTCCTTGAAAATAATAACAACACCGAGAGAAACGAGGGAGAGCACCGTGCTTAAATGCTACTTTTAAAAGGAATGATGCGCCGTAGTAGTACAGGGAGGGAGTCCACCGGGTATCTTGGTAACGGCTCCCCTTCGTTCGCCACTCTTCCCCCTCAAAGAGTAAAATCTATTCGGGGTGAAGATTGCTATGTGTCGTATCAAAAAATACGTCCCCTGATATTATGAGATATCCTTAAAGATACATTAAGGATACTCGCGCCAGGAGTTAGAATTCTGGAGACCTATTGTTAATTCTCAGGAAGTATCACTGTAGCTAAATATCCCTTAGAAAGTTGCCTAAAGGAACCTTCCATCAGGAAGACATGGCCGAGCTCAAAAAATTTGTTTTAGTGGATATGGATGATTTAAATTCATACCTTATCACAATGTACATTAAAAGAATATCATACATGGCAAAGAATGAATAGTTTGAAATATTTTACTAATTTTTATATCGTGAATACTGTGATACTTTCTTCTATCATTCAAGAACTTGTAGAAATATTTAAACTATGAATGAAACTACACAGTTTAACCTTTCATGGTGATCTGTATTCATTTCTAATTTCTCTTAAAATGTTAACCACAAATATCATGTAAACTTTACTTCAAGATTTTCAATATAAATACTGGAAGATATTACATTTTATTGACATGTACTGTGCTTGCTGATAAAAGTTATTCTTTAATCAAACTAAATGCTTAAAGAATCTATTCTGACATTATCGTGAGATTTATCTAACACCTCATTCAAGATTAGTATAAACATTCTTATCAAACACCTCACTTAAGACATGTATGAAAACTCTTTACCTTACACTCATTCAAGACTAGTATAAACATTCTTATCAAGCACCTCACTTAAGACATTGTATGAAAACTCTTTACCTTACACTCATTCAAGACTAGTATAAACATTCTTATCAAGCACCTCACTTAAGACATTGTATGAAAACTCTTTACCTTACACTCATTCAAGACTAGTATAAACATTCTTATCAAGCACCTCACTTAAGACATTGTATGAAAACTCTTTACCTTACACTCATTCAAGACTAGTATAAACATTCTTATCAAGCACCTCACTTAAGACATTGTATGAAAACTCTTTACCTTACACTCATTCAAGACTAGTATAAACATTCTTATCAAGCACCTCACTTAAGACATTGTATGAAAACTCTTTACCTTACACTCATTCAAGACTAGTATAAACATTCTTATCAAGCACCTCACTTAAGACATTGTATGAAAACTCTTTACCTTACACTCATTCAAGACTAGTATAAACATTCTTATCAAACACCTCACTTAAGACATTGTATGAAAACTCTTTACCTTACACTCATTCAAGACTAGTATAAACATTCTTATCAAGCACCTCACTTAAGACATTGTATGAAAACTCTTTACCTTACACTCATTCAAGACTAGTATAAACATTCTTATCAAACACCTCACTTAAGACATGTATGAAAACTCTTTACCTTACACTCATTCAAGACTAGTATAAACATTCTTATCAAACACCTCACTTAAGACATTGTATGAAAACTCTTTACCTTACACTCATTCAAGACTAGTATAAACATTCTTATCAAGCACCTCACTTAAGACATTGTATGAAAACTCTTTACCTTACACTCATTCAAGACTAGTATAAACATTCTTATCAAACACCTCACTTAAGACATTGTATGAAAACTCTTTACCTTACACTCATTCAAGACTAGTATAAACATTCTTATCAAGCACCTCACTTAAGACATTGTATGAAAACTCTTTACCTTACACTCATTCAAGACTAGTATAAACATTCTTATCAAGCACCTCACTTAAGACATTGTATGAAAACTCTTTACCTTACACTCATTCAAGACTAGTATAAACATTCTTATCAAGCACCTCACTTAAGACATGTATGAAAATTCTTTACCTTACTAAGTTCCAAATTGAAATCTACAATTCAACGAGAGTATTGTACCTGGTGATGATCATAAAAATAGGTTTATCACATACCTTCTCATTTAAATGTTGAATAATGATAGTCCTTTCTAAATATCGAACTAAATTGGGTTTCATGAATACCTCTACACCTGACCCCAATTACTTCCAGCCTGGCCTGCAATTAATAGGATTTATGTCAAAGCTTTTACACTAAATATACAGTTCATTATAAATTACATTTATCTATATATCTACTGAATAATAGTGGTCCTTAAGAAGAGCCATTGATCATCTTACCAAATTGGTTGGAAACTTTGATTACTGTGTTCTATATTATAGCATAGCCCTACTGATTTAATCATTTTTCATATGTCTTCTCTTCCTGGTTTTATTGGAAGATTATATCATTTTATCCAGTTTGTATTGAGGAAAAGGACATAGTGTATTAACCTAGGAAAATCAAAGAAATATGGAAAGGGCCTTGAAATATGATATGTTTACCAAAGGCAAACTGTAGTGTATGTAAAAAAAAAAAAAAACAGTATTTCCTAATTATCCAAACTGAGTCTTGTAGATTATGTTTTTGATTTCAACAAAGCTGTGACTCTGCTGTTAAGATTTTAAAACAAAGTGGTACCAGTTACTGCCTGGTGCCGATAGTCCCTCACCCAACAGTCAACTGAGAAGCCACTTTGACCTTAAATAAGGAAACTTAAAGGACCCAGGTTTTACTCGGACATACAAATTACTTTAAGAATTTGTGAATTGCTCCTACACGAAAACAAACCATCGCCCTTAAATAGGAGACTTCCCCTTAAGAGGGAAAGTTCCTATAACAAAACTGTCTGGTCTAAATCCCAGGATATCAAAGCACAATTACCTGTGAATGGTTCCTAAGTGATGACCCCTAACAACCAGGGATAAGATGTCCCATGTGTTATGCTAGGTTCTTTGAAAAAATTAATAAATTGTCAAGGAAGAAACTATCCATATAAACATATGTCTGATATGTATATTTATGAGAATTGAGTTTACATACATTAAATCCATCCTTATCCTCCGTAAAAAGGATGGGGTGATAATTCTACAAAAAATTTCACATCGTAGTTGCTCAACTGCGGCCTTACTTTCATAATATGTCTGATCCAACAAATAATGGCTGCACCCTAAGAGCTGACATTTCCAGACTTCTGCCTTCAAAATTTGCGTGACAGGCAGGTTCTTCTTAAATGCTATTGTAGAAACATTCCCTCTGAATTTGTGGGCATGTGCTTGAGAAGTTCCCTCTGCTCCTTTCCTGGTTGCTGGCTATGCCTGTGCTGTAGTTTTGCAAATCCATTAGGAGATGCTATGCAAGGAAATCTTTTTCAATGGCATACTGAGGCTAAGAAAGGTCCGAGTCCTCTTCAGGTAGTGCCTTAACAAGAGAGAAGCAAATCATCCTAATCGCTTAATTTCTTTTGAGGAGATGGAGAAGGACTCGGACCTAGAATCGTAGATGGTTGGGTTCTTGGTCCTGGCTACAAACTCCATAATGAAGGTACAGGAGACCTTCCTTCCTTCTGGATGCCCAGTTACAAATGATTCCGAGAAGTTTGTTGTCACTTCACTTCGCCAAGGTCAAGGCAAGAAGGAAGACAGTCTTGAGAGTTAAATCTATCTTAAGAGTCTCAAGGCTTCATACGGGGCCCTCTTGAGCAATCTGAGTACTTAAGTGACGAACCAAACTAAGGGTTTTACTTCCTTAGGAGGACAAGACTGTTGAAAGATTCTTGTAGGCATAGAATGTTCCTACGAAGAGAAAAACTAAGCCCTTCAGTCTTGATGACTTTGCTTTAGGCCAAGCAATAGCCTTCTCTGTGAGACTTGGAAGAGCTTTTCCTGATGTAGGTAGACTTTTTAGTCGGCTATCAATTACAGAGGGGCTCCAACCAGTGAAGTATTAATTGTACAATAAAAATAGCAGATATCCTATTTTCCCTGGTAAATAACTGTATTACATCTTTGCAAATGTTCCAATATTTCCTATACAGTCTCGCAGAAAGCCTTTCAGACTAAAGAGACAGGGATGCCACCGAGGTGTGGTACCTCTGCAGGTAAGGTTGGCAAGAGTTGGTTGGGCCATTGGGGTAGTTCTCTAGATACCTCAACGAGGAGCATCAGCAACTCTGGGAATCTGGCATGTGGCCACTTTGGTGCCACCAAGGTAATTCCAAGATTTGGCATTGTCAACAATCTGTTGGTCAACTCATGGAATCAGGCAGAAAGGAGGAATACTTCAGCAATGATGGTGTCCTATTGATGTAGAAAGGTGCTCTCTAGAGGCCCCAACAGACTTAACTGGAGAACAATACAGAGAGCTTTTTCTTCAGTCTTGTGATGAAAAAGTTTCTCTACAGATAACCCTACAAAGCAAGAAACCTTTCTGCTACCAGTGGATGAAGAGAACATTCTGCTCCTACTACTTGTCCCTGACAACTATGCATACTGGGTAGTACATTCCTTATGCTTGAAATGAACCTCAGTGACAGCTCTACTGTGTTGTTGAATGCCTAAGCGTGTGCATGCTTCAACTCTTGCAGGGACTGAAATAGTGGCAAGCAAGCATGCATCTTGATATAAACCACTACCATGTGCCCTATCAAACTTTGTTGGAAAGTTGGTAAGGCTAGAAATGGATTTATAACAGGTGGATATGCAGTCACTTTTCCTCTATGGACCAACTTTGCAAGGCAGTCTATATCCTCAGGTGCATGTGTTTGAACAGCAGCATTTCTGGAGGAAAGAAGTTGAGTGGAGTTCCTTTGATAAGGTTCTTGAAGTTCAACCACCAAGTTAGATTAACCAGGACAGTAGCCTGAAAGAGGGAAGGAGAGCCTGTAGATCAGACTCTTTGAGGCTGGTTTGCACTCAACTCTTTGTCCTTCATGGTAAACTAAGTACAAGGTTCTTGTACCTTCAAAGAACAAAGATGAGAACGAGGTATCAAACATCACAGTTACTGGAAATCCTGTTGCAGGTGACAAAGATCTTGGTGATGGATGAACAGAAGTGATATTTCCTAATGGTGCTTAGAGTCAACAGAGCATCCAGAAATGTTGCCTGCCTCAACTCATCACACTGACGTGCTGGAAGGTCAAGCCTAAATAGAAGGTCTCTTGTAGAGGACCTGTCTTCCTCTGTTGGAAGGTCTCTAGAAGATAACCCATCTCTGAGTGTAGAAGATCACGAGGACTAAATGATACGGAGAGGACAGGTGCCCCGGCTTGAACGCCAATATTGCTAGAAGCGAGATAAAGATATGTCAGGTTGCAGGCAGCTCTAAAGCAAGGTGCTCTGTCAACAGCTGTGTCCTGAAAATGGAAGAACAAGGTGATCGTGTGCTTGGAGACTGGCTTCTGGTGATCAGGAGCATGAAGACCCAGTACTAGGAAAATTAGCATATGCAAGCCTTGCACGTGGAGATTGAGAGTGAAAGCTTTGCTTGTGGAGTCCTAGTGTCTGGAGATCATGAATGTGGTGATTATGCATAAGAGGAGGTGTCCCAGTGACAATATTGAGACTTCAATCATCCTCCCTCAACTTGCGAGATGGATAAGCTTGTCAATTGTCTGTTGTACTAAAAACACTCTTCTGGTTTGTACATCATTCTGGGTGAAGATGTTTCCTTGGAGCTATTGGAAGAAGGTTGGAGGTGAGAGTAGGGAGGGCGGAGGCCTTCATTCTGACCAACATTTCGTGTGCTGAACACTAGTAGCAGAAGCAAGCATGAGCACCTGTACCATATACTGACCCATCTTCCCAGGCTGGGTTAAAGGATGGGACCAGATCACTATCTCACTCTTACAAGAGGATTGGACAACGACTGAATACTTTGATGGATGTGCCTTTACAGCTAGCTTCATTTATAAAGCTGCTGGTGTCACATTAATAGTTCAACAGAAATTGAAGAAAAAGGTTAAGGATTTTGTTGGAGGTGAAAATCTAGAATATCCCCCCCCCCATAAAAAACCAAGGACTCATCGATGGTCATTATATCCTGTGCTCGTTCCGCAGGTGGTACAGAAGAGAAGTGCACAGCCACATAAATCCTAGAAGTCTAAGCATTGGTTATTCCCCATGGTAGCTTCTAGGCAGATTGCCCCTGCTAATGTTATAAATTTTAGTCACAAAGGACAGTAAACGGTTAATGTCTAGGAGAGGGCCACATGAAGATATCACTGATATTCAATTTATTTTTACTAGAATATGTAGGAATGTATGTATATAATGGTATACCAGTGAGATAATTTAGTGAAAATCAATAATAGTCGAAATATCGACGATCAAACTCACGCTACTCTTGTCTTCCTCCCAGATTTTTCTAAGTCTGTTGTTATTGTTGACGGTGTCTTATTTTTGCTCAAATGAGCCCTGTAACCACTATAATCCGCAGACAAACTAGTCCACTATGACGTCTTCACGTTTGGCCAATCACAGTGCGACAATACATTTTCTTTCCCAATGACGTCTTCACGTTTGGCCAATCACAGTGCGACAATACATTTTCTTACCCATCACAGTGCGACAATACATTTTCTTACCCAGCCATTTTATTTCGTTCCTAGACATCGAGGCCGTAGCAAGCACGTCATCTGATATTGCACAAGAAGTTGAAATTCCATCTTCTTGTCCTGACTGTTTCCTAAGTTACAATGAAATTGTTCTTACTTATTCGGGGTTATATTGAAAAACTAGTGGATTTGTGCCAGAGACACAATTTAATTTTACAAAATAAAAATTGTCCTGCATGTCAGGGAACCTTCGCAACGGCTTCACGTTTTCCTCAAAGCAGCAGCACATCTTTATCAACCAACAGGTTAAGGTAAGCTTCATTAATTTATGGAGTATATTATAATGGTGATAGTATAACGATGTATACAGCAGTACCATCACTTTGGATTTGATTTGATGGATGTGTTAGGTAGTGTCCTTAAGGGGGGGTCGCAGGGGGGCAAAGCCCCCCCAGTAGGGATACAGGGCTATTAGGCTAGGTTAGGTGGGTGTATTAGGTTCGGTGGTGCCCTGGAAATCACTGTGGCCTTAAGGGGGGGTCGCAGGGGGGCGAAGGCCCCCCCCCCCCCCGGTAGGCCTAGGTAGGGGTACAGGCCCCCCAGGGTAGGTTAGTTGGTTGTATTAGGTTCGGTAGTGCCCCGAAAAATCACTTTTCTCATCCTCCCCCCACCCAAAAACCCCGCTTCCCACTGGGGTCCCCCATAATTGTAGTAGTAGGTTTATGCTTACATTTTGTGTGTAAGAGTTAAGTCTTAGTTTCTTTTTTATTCATTTCCTCATGTTTCTATGCACTGTGCAACAATAATCTGGTTGTTTTTTGCCGTTTTTCGTCATTAATACTTGAAAAACGGGTGCGGCCTTCTCCTAGACATTTACCCAGTAAACTTGATTAGGGGTCAAGTGGTTATATTACCTTCATTCTGGTAAGGTGATACTCCTGCCTTAACCGAAGTGTGCTCCCAGCACAAATCCGGGCCTCTTCCCTTTGGTTTCCCATGAAGGATTCAGTTCGAAAGAGCTGAAGAAAGCACAGCAGGTCAAGAACAGGAAGTTGAAAAGAACCAATGAGCTTTTTCAGAACAGTTTGACATTGTTGCCTATGACGACAGCCTGAGACTTCGTCTGATCACAACTCACAATTGTCACCAGGCAATGACTGCGAGTAGTCATGCCTTTATAAAATGTGCAAAGGAAATAAGGACCCATGACAGTCCTACTCTTAAACCTGCCAAAATTGTGGCCAAGTTTACCAAGTCAGGCAAGCATGTCTGCATATGTTGTGTCAATTTTGAAAGAGCTGAAGAAAGCACAGCAGGTCAAGAACAGGAGTTGAGAAAGAGCCAATGAGCTTTTTCAGAACGGTTTGACTTGTTGCCTATGATGACAGCCTTATACTTCGTTTGACCACAACTCGCAATTGTCACTGGGGAATAACTGCGAGTAGTCATGCCCTTATAAAATGTCCAAGGAAATAAGGACCCATGAAAGTCCTATTCTTAAACCTGCCAAAATTGTGGCCAATTTTACCAAGTCAGGCATGCATGTCTGCATGTGTAGTGTCAATTTTGAAAGAGCTGAAGAAAGCACAGTAGGTCAAGAACAGGAAGTTGAGAAAGAGCCAATGAGCTTTTTCAAAACAGTTTGACATTGTTGCCTATGACGACAGCCTGAGACTTTGTCTGATCACAACTCGCAATTATCACCAATGAATGAGTGCGAGTAGTCATGCCCTTATAAAATGTGCAAAGGAAATAAGGACCCATGACAGTCCTACTCTTAAACCTGCCAAAATTATGGCCAAGTTTACCAAGTCAGGCACGCATGTCTGCAGGTGTTGTGTCAATCGCAATGTGCACACAGAAAACTTGGGACAGAGAAAGACGACCAGATTATTATAGCTAAGAATTTATGTCACAGAGAGTACTTGCATCCAAAAGGAATGTGGCTGCCGAGTGTAATGTTTGTTTGTCGGGGCTCACCTATCATACAGAGGTAGGCCAAACTTAGCTCCAAAGTTCTGGTTTCTTTGAAATCTTGCTCGCATTAAGGAATGAATGTTTATATTTGTTTAAGAACAAATCCTCTTCACAATAATCAACTGAAATGTGAAGGAATGAAAAAAAAATTAATTATTTATATCTACATGGAAATGTTATAATACCTCTGAAATTCTGATACTGTATTCTTGATTCAATCAAGGAAGGCTATTTTCAGCAACAGGAAAACTTTCATACATTACTTGATGAGGAAATAGGTGGTAATTGTACACATTAATCTCAGTAGTTGATCTTGTGTAGGGTTTCAAACACAAACCGTTATGAAATCCCACTCGAGTGCCAATTCACAAAACCATAAGATGTATTATTCTGTAAAAGAAAAAAAAAATAAGATGGATTATGGAAAATTTCCTTAATTATCAAGAACAAATTTCTTGTCGACATGAAACTGACAGCAGCATAAAGTATCAGCTACAGCTTCCATTTCATTATGCTCTAATGCAAGTTGGATGTTTTAAAAATCATTAATTTATACATGTCACTAAAAGAAACTTTTGAATGTGATAACCTTCAGACACCATAAAATTGAGCCACATATTCTCAGTTTTCATTCTCCTTTATTTTCAAACTATGGAAGAAATATATGCATACCTTTTAGCCGTTCCATATGTTAATGTAAATTTTTAAAAAGAAAATAAACAATGTTAAATTTCATAGAAAAACTTACTGAATTTATACAAGCTAAAAAATTTCACAAGAAATAGTACTCTCGTTTTGATAAAGTACAGAACTTAGAAGTGATGAAAGACCTTATGGTAATGGACAATGGGCCCCTAAATGATAAATGTTTTAGTAATATACAGTATATTGAAAATATGAAAGTCCCTAATTGTTAGATATAACATAGCACCTTTTGAGTAGATGTGATACTACAGATGCCAAATAGAGAGAATAATAAAAAGGGGCAAGAGAACTAAAATAGATGTAGAATCCCAATGCATTGAACATATAATAACAAATACAGCCATTTCTAGTCCACTGCAGTACAAAGGGCTCAGAAATATCCTTTTTCATGTCTGGGGTTTGGCTAGTTTTCATCACCACCCTGGCTAGTGCGTATTGGTGATGGGAAACTTTTGTCTGATTGCTCAGCAAACCAACCTAGTATAGGTGGCCCTGTTTTGTCCAGCTTTGCTGATCATGGTAATAAGCAACCCTTTCACCACGTGAAAGTATACCTACTCTGAAAGATATTAAATTAGCTAAATGGATAATGGAATATTATCCATGTCAAAATTATAAATTCAATCTCATGAAATAAAGATTATAACACTTGAAAGGGATACTTGAGACCTCCTTATCTTAGAATGTTGGAACTTTCCTAAAGTAATAAGTAGATATTTACATTATCTAAAAGTAAATAGTAAGCAATGAAAAACTGAATACTTATCAAGAGATTGTAAGATCTTATCTAACTCACCTGATACTTAACTACTCTGAATTTAAGGATGGTTTAAGCGAAGCAAAAATAAGTAACATTTCCGTTTTTTGAGGCTCACTACGAAGACTTGCTTATATACAATAGAGGATTTTACAATATACTCCCACCTGCAAATATGGAAAATAATTAGATTTCTTCTGAATAATTTAATGAAGGGAAGACTTTCCAAATAAAATGAAAATAGGGAAATTAATTTTTTTTTATCATGAGCAAACGAATTAAAAAAAAACAATAAGGTCATATAGGTTTAAGACTGAGTACAAGTAATCTTGAGTCACATTTTCCATTGATTTTGTGTATGATTTTACCATAAAATTAAATATTCAATTATTCAAAAGCATACCTTCGAATATTATGTTACTACTGGTACACGAGATGTCTATATAACTGTCGGAGTTAAAACGTTTATGATCATTGAAATGAGTTGGTATTTTGAAATGAATAAGCGGACAAAGGCTGGTTTCAAACATCATTACAGTGTGTTTAAGCACAATCTGAGTAGCCTTTCCAGACTACCTACTGTGCAGTACAATCTTCACTGCAGACATAGGCTAATGTATATATATGATTAACATCATCCCTTTAGACATACGCTAGTCTCCCTTCTTCATATACAAACTCAACTTTTCTGAAGACATACAAAACTCTTCCTTGAAGACATACACAGCCAATTTTTCCTCTTGACTCAAATAACCAATATTCTCTCTATGCATGAGCATCCAATCTTTCCTCTAGGCATACATAACCAATCTTCCCTCTAGGCATACAAAACCAAGCTTCCATTTAGGCGTAAAAACCAATTCTTCCTTTCAAGGCATACATACCTAATCTTCCTTCTAGGCATACAAAACCAATCCCCTTCTATGCATAGAAAACCAATCTTCCTTCTACGCATAGGAAACCAATCTTCCTTCTACGCATAGAAAACTAATCTTCTTTCTAGGCATAGAAAACAAATCTTCTTTCTACACAGAAAACCAATCTCCCTTCTAGGCATACAAAACCAACCTTCCTTCTAGGCATACAATACCAACCTTCTTTCTAGGCATAGAAAATCAACCTTCTTCCTGGGTATAGAAAACCAATCTTCCTTCTAGGCATAGAAAACCAATCTTCCTTCTAGGCATAGAAAACCAGTCTTCCTTCTAGAAATAGAAAATCAGTCTTCCTTCTAGGCATACATACCTAATCTTTCTAGGCATAGAAAACCAATCTTCCTTCTACCTTCAAGGCATAGAAAACCAGTCTTCCTTTTAGAAATGGAAAACCAATCTTCCTTCTAGGCATACATACCTAATCTTTTAAGGCATAGAAAACCTATCTTCCTTCTAGGCATACATACATAATCTTCTTTCTAGGGATAGAAAACCAATTTTCCTTCTAGGCATAAACATGTACCTATTAATACAAAATTATTTATTTTATGCATTACTAACAGAATATTTCATGATCATAGTTATCCAAGTCTTTGGGAACTAGCTGTTATTATAGTCTTTTTAAATACCCGATGAAGACAAGTTTTTAGCCGTAAACTATCGACAAATTGCATTGACATCTTGTTTATGTAAAATCGTGGAGAAGATGGTCATTGCAAGACTGATGCAATACCTTGAAAAGAAGGGTATTTTATTACCTATTCAGTGTGGATTTAGAAAAATGTACTCAATGACTGATGTGTTGATAAGACCGAGTCCTCTATTAGTGAAGCTTTGGCTTCCAAACAGCACCATGTAACTAGAGAACCATGACTTATGAACGTCACCTGTGTGTGACACTGTGAACGTTGTAGAGCACACCCCTCGCTTGTAGCTCGTTTGTACATTGTTTACATGCCAAATACAAATGGAAATCGTTCCTATTTATGTACAAACGATCCGAGGGAGAAGTCATTGTTAAAAGACATTATTGTAAGTGATGCAACGAGCTGAGTGATAATGTGGTGATTAGTGCCAGCCAAGGGTAAACTAAACGTGGCCATAACAAAAGTGAATGGACTTGAATCTAATGCAACCGGGAATTGTCAAGAACAGTGTTGCTGTGTATTAAAGTTAAAGTCTGTTACTAGATCTACCTGATTGTGTGTCCCTACACCACGATATGAACAAACCCGCAAACCTGTGGAGAACGTGAATACAGCAAAAGGGACTCAGAAGGTCAGTAGTATCCAAATGGTTTACAGTGATTAAAGTGATTCACTCTGTCAGTAATTCCCTAGTAGGTAATTCACAGTGATAAGCAGCAAAATGGCCGCACAAAGCATTGGTTGCCCAGTGCCTGGATGCACCTATCGAACCGAGGCATCCACAGAGCCCATCATTACCGCAGCGCTCCTGAACGCACACACAACGACTCATGCCTAGGGCCCAGTAGCTCAGTACCACCCGCCAAGCACCAAGGTTGAAAAACTTAAGCGCCCAACGATATCAGCGGCCGGCACGAGTGGGGAGTGGGACTATTTCCTAACTCGTTGGGGCGAATACCGCAAGGGAACCGGGCTCCAAGGGGATGATGTTGTGGTACAGCTCCTTGAATGTTGTGAGGAGAGCCTACGCAAGGACATCACCAGCGCCGCAGGGAGGAGCCTGGTAGGCGAATCGGAGGATGCGGTGCTTAGTGCGATAAAAGCCCTCGCGGTGCGAGGGGAGAACGCAATGGTGGCGCGGGCGGCTCTCTCAAACATGCGACAGGGCCGCGAGGAACCGATACGGGCATTTCACGCCCGCGTGAAGGCCCAAGCAAACACGTGCAAATACGTCAGGAAGTGCATATGTGGACTAAACGTAAACTTTGCGGACGACGTGATCAAAGATGTGCTTGCACGAGGTATCGCTGACCAGGACATCCAGCTGGATCTACTTAGCGATCAGCGGCAGGAGATGTCGCTGGAGGAAACGATCAGGTTCATCGAAGCGAAAGAGTCTGGTAAGCAGTCTGCGTCCCGATTGCTGGACACCCACAGTCATGGCGCGGAGGCTGTCACCAGCTCCTATCGCCGCATCAAGCGCCAAAACGCGGTAAACAGGGGTGATGCACGTCAGACGGATGCAAGTGACGGTGGCAGACAAGCTGTTTGCGGGTACTGTGGTGAGAAGGGCCATGGCAAGAATGCGCCCTGCATTCGTCACGTACGGAATTCCTGAGGAACTTGCCAGCGATGGTGGGCCAGAATTCACGGCAACTGAAACACGTGGGTTCTTGAGAGACTGGGGTGTCCACCACCGACTGTCATCAGTAGCATTTCCACACAGCAATTGCCGAGCGGAAATCGGAGTGAAAACGATGAAGCGCCTGATTACTAACAACACGGGGACAAATGGAGACCTAGACACAGATGCCGTTCAGAAAGCAGTCCTCCAGTACAGGAACACTCCAGACCCAGTCACAAGAATCTCCCCAGCCATGTGCGTCTTCGGTCACCCGATCCGCGATCTCATCCCTATCCTTCCTGGGAAGTACAACCCCCACACCACATGGCGCGAAACCCCGACATCCAGGGAAGAAGCCCTACGCAAGCGCCATGTCCGCATGATGGACACTTGGTCACAACACACTCGCCGTCTGCCACCCCTACGGGTTGGTGACCATGTTCGCATCCAGAATCAAACTGGCCCACATCCCACCAAATGGGACAGGACCGGGACAGTCGTCGAGGTAAGGCAGTACGACCAGTACGTGGTAAAGGTTGATGGCTCGGGCCGAGTATCGCTGCGCAATCGGAAATTCCTGAGAAAGTTCACACCGGTTACGACCCCGACAGAGCCGCAAAATATAACCTATGGTGGCATACCCCTTCAACCACCCGCAAGCGCGGCCCCGACCAAGCCGAAGGAGACTAACCGACACGTATCAACACCGCCGGACCCGCCTGCTGACCAACCACAACTGCTGGCTGACCGACATTACCCAACATATCAGTCGATCAACCTCCCCCACTCACGCCTGTAAAGCCGGCCAACCACACTCGCCAGCTTATACACACAACGCCGAACGACCAAACTCCACTGCCCCCACCAGCAACACCAAGTCGTGTCAGACCTTCAACGCCAGCCGCTCCACCCCAACTAGCAAATCCCATCCCACCAATTGGTCTCGCCGTGGGCCGGCCATCCAGGTCTGTCAAAACGCCCAAATGGCATGAAGACTATGATTTTTCATCTCATGATTAACATGTCTATATCCAATGTCATAGAATGCTCGATCGACCTGATATTATATCAGACATTGCATTACTTTCATCAGTGTAATTATTGCTTTGTGTAACTTGACTAGTTTGAAGAATGTTTGATCAACCTGTTATTAGACTAGATGTCATATTACCATCCTCATTACATTCATTTATCAGTATAATTTACAGAACTATCAGGCTGTTCAGTGAAGATTTTCCATTTTAAACTCAATGACCCAGTTAATTACTGTTCAATCTTAATCAGTCTCTTCCTAGCCGATCAAGACTTGGGAGGAGATAGAGAACCATGACTTATGAACGTCACCTGTGTGTGACACTGTGAACGTTGTAGAGCACACCCCTCGCTTGTAGCTCGTTTGTACATTGTTTACATGCCAAATACAAATGGAAATCGTTCCTATTTAGTAACAGTCTTTTTTTACCTTGAAAAGGCATATGATACTACATGGAGATATGGTACACTTTAAACCATTCATGAATTGGGATTAAGAGGATAGCTACCACTGCTTATCCTCAGTTTATTCAATCATTTCTTTCACATAGATTTTTTCAAATGAGAGTGGAGGAACCTCTATCAGAGATGAAATGTCAGGAAGAGGGAGTTCCTCAGGGTAGTGCACCGTGTGTAACCCTTTTTGCACTAAAAATTAATGGGATATCCTCAGTCATTCTCCAGGATGTTCTCAACACTTTTTGTGGATGATCTCTCCATATCATTTGCTGGAGCTAGAATGACAATGGTTGAGTGGAAACTAAAACTCTCAATTGACAAAATTATCCAGTGGCCCGAAATGAATGGATTTAAGTTTTCGACATAAAAGTGTTGCCCATTTCTGTTGTATTCAGGGAGTACACCCAGACCCGAATATACTGTATATATCAAAGGTCAACGGACCCCATGTGTAAGTGAAGCTAGATTTCTAGGGTTGAAATTTGATTGTAGGCTTACATGGGTTCTTCACTTGAAAACCTTAAAAGTAAAATGCCTTGAGGCTCTGAATCTTTTGAAAGTTTTGTCCCATACATGATGGGGGAAGACCGCAATACTATTTTAAAATTATACAAGGCCTTAATATTTTCCAAAATTAGTTATGGATGTGAAATATACTCCTCAGCCACATCAAACTGATTAGAGATATTAGATTCAATACATCATGCTGGTATTAGATTGTCCACACGGGCGTTTAGAATTTCCCCTATCACAAGTCTCCTTGTTGATGCTGAAGAATGACCTTTGGACCTTTGCCGAAAGTCTTCTATTGTTCGATATTGGTTTAGGTTGCAATTACTTCCTAATTCTTTTGCCTATCAGACTGCAAGCCTGGTAAAGCACACATCATACTTTGAGTTGCACCCAAAATCTCCTCAACATTACGGTTTTCGGGTTAAGCAATTAATTTACTGTTCAGTCTTGATATAACTAGTAGTAAGGTGCTTCCATTTAACACCTCCATGAAAATTATGAGAGGTATCTTTTTGTAAATACTTTATTGGAGTTTAAAAGAATATGACTGACTTAGAAGCCAGGTCTCTTTTTATGGAACATGTTGCAGAACATAGGGGATTGACTTTTATATATACTGATGGCTCCAAATTTGATTATGGCTTTGGATTTGGAGTACATAGTAATGGTTTTAATTGTAGAGGTGCACTTCCTCTAACAGCTCCCATATTTATTGCCGAACTGTATAGCACACTAATCCCCATTGAGAAAATAGCATTGGTAATTTTACCATTCTTAGTGATGCAAGGAGTGTCCTTCAAGCTTTAAAAGTTTTTAATACCAGTAACCCTTCAGTTTTAAAGATTTTACAATTGCTTTTTATTATTGGACTGAGAGGTATAATAGTTCGATTTTGTTGGGTTCCAGTAAATGTAGGTGTGTCTGGGAATGAAAAGGCAGATTTACTGGCAAAGAATGCTGCATCCAAGTTGCTACCGAGATGGTATCCCATTCCCTGTAATGATTTCCTACCTACTATCAAGAAAATGTTTTATAATAATTGGCAATAGCACTGGGATAGTCTATATGTCAATAAAATAAGAAAAATAACAAATGTCACATCTCCTTGGAGGTATAACATGATGCCCCGAAAGAGGCAGACTTCTCTTTGTCGTCTCCGCACTAGCCACACTCGGTTGACACGAATTTCTGCTAAATGCCCAACATCAACCATATTGTGACGACTGTTTGGTACTCTTGACAGACACACATTTGTTGATCGAATGCCCCACTTATCGTACTGAAAGGAGGTCTTCTGAAAGCTATCTAACTGTTAGAAGGATGTTATTACTTTTATGGTTTTAAACTTGATTAATATTTATATATTTGTTTATGACAAATAATATCGGCATCAATGCCCATAGATGTCAGGATGCCAGACAACTCATAATCAATCAATTTAGGCATACATACCAACCGGTAGTCTTCTTTCTAGGCATATAAAACCAAACTTTCTTCTAGGCATACAAAATTAATCTTTCTTCCAGGTATAGAAAACTAGTCTTCCTTCTAGGCATACATACTTAACCTTTTTTCCAAGCATAGAAAACCAATCTTCCTTCTAGGCATAGAAAACCAATCGTACTTCTGAGGGTAGAAAAGCAGTCTTCCTTCTAGGTGTATAAAATCAATTTTCCTTCTAGGCATACATACCTAATCTTCTTTCTAGGAATACATACCTAATCTTCCTTCTAGACATAGAAGACCAATCTTCTTTCTACACACACAAAACCAATCTTTCTTCTAGGCATACAAAACTAATCTTTTTTCTAGGCATAGAAAACTAATCTTCCTTCAAGGCATATATACCTAATCTTCTTTCTAAGCATAGAAACTCAATCTTCCTTCTAGGCATAGAAAACCAATCTTGCTTCCGAGGGTAGAAAAGCAGTCTTCCTTCAAGGCGTATACAACTAATTTTTCCTCTGAGGCATACATACCTAATCTTCCTTCTAGGCATAGAAAACCAATCTTCATTCTAGACATACAAAACCAATCTTCCTTCTAGGCATAGAAAACCAGTCTTCCTTCTAAGTGTAGAAAACCAATCTTCCTTTTAGGCATCCATGCCTTTTCTTCTTTATAGGCATAGAAAACCAATCTTCCTTCTAGACATAGAAAACCAATCCTCCTAGTCATACATACCTAATCTTTCTAGGCATGCAAAACCAACCTTCCTCCTATGCAGTAAAAAAAAAAAACAATCTTCCTTCTACAAATACATAACTAATATCCCCTCCAGATTTACTTAACAAATCTTCCTTAGCATACATAAATACATAACCTATACATAACCCATCTCCTTTCTAGGCATACAAAACTAATCCTCCATCTGGTCATGCATTAACAAGCCTCCACCTAAGCACTCATAACCACTTACTATGCATACATAGCAAATCTTCCATGATTGCATATTTAATAGGTCCTCCATCACTGCATAATTAACAAATCTTCCCTCTAAGCATAATTAACCAATCTTCTCCCAAAGGCATAATTAACAAATCTTCCCTCTGGGCATAAATGACCAATCTAACATTGCTTGCATATTTAGCCAATCTTCCCTATAGGCATACATAACCAATCTTTCCTCTAGGCACACAACCAATCTTCCATGTTTACATATTTAACTAATCTCCTCTGTAGGCATACCTAATCAATCTTTCTTCTAGGTATACAGTACAGTATATAACAAATCTCCCCTCTATGCATACATAACCAATCTTCCCCGTATGCTTACATTACCAATCTTCTCCGTAGACTTACATAACCAATCTCCCCTGTAGGCATATATGGCATTCATAGCCAATCTTCCCTCTAGACCTTCATAACCAGTCTCTCCCCTAGGCATACATAACCAATCTCTCTTCTAAGCATACATAACCAATCTCTCCTCTGGGCATACCAAATCTTCCTTCAATGCACACATTACCAATCTTTCATGCTTACATATTTATGTAATCTTCCCTCTAGACATAGATAAATCTTTCCGTTGATATTTATATTTTCCCTGTTCAATTTCAATAGAATCTTCATCAAAAGTTCAAACATTGATCCCTTTCCTACTAAAGAAAAACCCTCGTTAACTCACAGAGATGAAGGTTATCCTTGTGGATATTTTATGTTAATTTGAATATAAATTAAATAGAAGAAACTGTATACAGACATTTTTGGTCAAGAAATTCAAGAGTTGTAATTTTTGCAATAAAAAAATGGCTTTTTTTATGTACTGCGTACACTGTACCTTTTTGTAGGAGTGGGATCCAACAGTTGCTACGATTCCAACAGTAAATCCTTTCTTGCAACTGCTATTTAATAAGTTTCCCTTTGATCCCCTCTCACCTAACAAGGCTACAACAACTTACTATGGATCACAAAGTTGTCAAACTTCTTCCCCAGGTAATTTCAAACCTATTCAACAGCTTCCGAGTAAAACCCGGAGTGGTGAAGTAACCAAAGACCACCATCGAGACTCCTTTAGAGATGGAGGGGTTTGTGTAAAGGTTAAGGGGTGTTGGTTATCCAAGTATAAAATAAAGAAGAAAGAGCTAATAGGTATTATCAAGTAATATCATATCAGATTTCCTTGCCGTTGTTTCCCGGAAGATAGTCAACTTCTCTCAATCTTACAAGTGCAAAAGGTTGTTATGTAATGTTCATACTACCGAGAGATTTCTTGGAAAATAAGGAAGGTCTTTACTCTTCCACGGGATGTTTAGGGATTGGTCAATCACATTCAAGGATTATCACTGATAAGTGACCAATCACACATGTATATTAATAATAAAACGTGGAATATATGATATAGCTAGATTTTCCAAAATGACTTACCGTTAACAATAAAAATCTGAAATAAACTCTTATCACACTCTCTCTCTCTCTCTCTCTCTCTCTCTCTCTCTCTCTCTCTCTCTCTCTCTCTCTCTCTCTCTCTCTCTCTCCTCGAGAGAGAGAGAGAGAGAGAGATTCTAGTTTCAAATTATAATATTTAAAGAAAGCAAACTTACCCTTTCGAGTTTGTAGTTGTTCGACGTATCTATGAAAATTGATCGAGTTAGTCCCTTGTAGGTCCAAATCTCTCAGAACCTTGGCACTGAGGCTTTGATGCACTGACTTCAGTTAGTGTTAACATTTTGTTCCTTCCATGTAGGTCTGGTGCAGAGGTCATATTACACGGCCTCTGCAAAAAATATGAAATTTATTAATATACTTCGAGTGAAAAACTTGGATAAATAAGTTTGTTTCTGCTATATATACACCGAATAGTCTGGCCTAGTCTTTACACATTCTCTTCTGTCCTCATATACCTGACAACACTGAGATTACCAAACAATGCTTCTTCACCCAAGTGGTTACTGCAATATCATTGTTCAGTGGACACTTTCTTCTTGGTAAGGGTAGAAGAGAGACTTTTGCTATGGTAAGCAGCTCATCTGGGAGAAGGACACTCCAAAATCAAACCATTGTTCTCTAGCCTTGGGTAGTGCCATAGCCTCTGTGCCATGACCTTCCACTGTCCTTGGTTAAGAGTTCTCTTGCTTGAGGGTACACTCGGGCACATTATATCTTATTTCTCTTCCTCTTGTTTTGTTAAAGTTTTTATAGTATATATATATATATATATATATATATATATATATATATATATATATATATATATATATATATGATAAGTTTTGCACATTTAGACGTGTTTTTCATATTCACATAAGCCATATATATTTT
>NC_090743.1:117025112-117030112 GCF_036898095.1 Palaemon carinicauda | reverse complement strand
TTGTTCCAGAAGAAGAACTGGCTGACGTACGAGCTCTAACCGTTACCAATCCAAATGGTGACTTAGATAAACTAAATCTACAGCTGGAGTTGGAAAAGATGAAGATGCAAGCGGCAACTGCAGCGGCAACTGCCGCGGCAACTGCAGCGGCAACTGCCGCGGCAACTGCCGCGGCAACTGCCGCGGCAACTGCCGCGGCAACTGCCGCGCGGCAACTGCCGCAACTGCCGCGGCAACTGCCGCAACTGCAGCGGCAACTGCCGCAACTGCAGCGGCAACTGCCGCAACTGCAGCGGCAACTGCCGCAACTGCAGCGGCAACTGCCGCAACTGCAGCGGCAACTGCCGCAACTGCAGCGGCAACTGCCGCAACTGCAGCGGCAACTGCCGCAACTGCAGCGGCAACTGCCGCAACTGCAGCGGCAACTGCCGCAACTGCAGCGGCAACTGCCGCAACTGCAGCGGCAACTGCCGCAACTGCAGCGGCAACTGCCGCAACTGCAGCGGCAACTGCCGCAACTGCAGCGGCAACTGCCGCAACTGCAGCGGCAACTGCCGCAACTGCAGCGGCAACTGCCGCAACTGCAGCGGCAACTGCCGCAACTGCAGCGGCAACTGCCGCAACTGCAGCGGCAACTGCCGCAACTGCCGCAACTGCCGCCGCTGAGGTAGAAGAAAGGAAAGCCACTGCTGCTGAACAAGCCGCAACTGTCGCCGCTGAGTTAGAAGAGAGGAAAGCCGCTGCTGCTGAACGAGCCGCAACTGCCGCCGCTGAGTTAGAAGAGAGGAAAGCCGCTGCTGCTGAGCGCACGGCTGCTGCCGCTGCTTCCCTAGAACGTATCAAGGTGGAAACTGCTGCGGAAGCTGCTGCAACTGCTTTGGAGCAACAAGAAAAAGAAAGTGAACAGAAAAACAAAGCTCTCCGTGTTAGGCTGCAGATTGAGAGAGAAGCGGCCACAGTAACAGAACGGGATCTGGCATTTATAAGACTGAAAGAAAAGGAAGAAGGTAAGCTAATTCCCGAACCCTTTGATGTGGGCAAGGTGCAGAAATTGCTGCCCACATTTGAAGAACGGGAACCTGATAACTACTTTTCTGTGTTCGAAGACACAGCCAAGAATCTCAATTGGCCTCAGGACAAATGGTATTTAATCATCCGGAACTCATTTAAAGGTAAAGCATTATCTGTATGTGCCACTATGTTAGAGGAACATTATTATTTCATAATTAAACAAGCAATCCTTGATGCTTATTCTATTACTGCGGAAGGTTATAGGCAAATATTTCGTAATAGTCAGAAGCAAGTTCAGCAGACCTTTTTAGAATTTATGAATGAAAGATTAAACAGTTTCAGAAGTGGGTAGACAAAGTAGATGTCAAAACTTTTGAGCAGTTGAAAGATTTAATAGTAATGGAGGAGTTCTTAAGGAAAATACCAGGTAGCATTAATGTGTATCTAAGAGAGCAGAATGAATCTGACCCTAAGAAAGCCGCTTCAAAGGCAGATAACTATGCTCTTATTCATAAAGTAGGTAAAACCCCATATAGAGAAACTAGACCTAAGGAAACTTGTACATACTGCAAACAAGAAGGACATCATATTTCAGAATGTCCTGATCCACATTGTGCAGCTTCATACTTGAAGAGAAAACCTAATTCCCCTCAATTCTCTCCTAAGCAAATGAATCTGCCCAAACAGGAACCAAAACCTAAGGTGGAGAAGAAAAAGACCTTCCATTGTGCATCACACGAGTCCCAAGCGTTTGCACCCTTCACTTGCTCAGGCAAAATAATGGTAAACCTGTAACCATACTCAGAGACACTGGATCCTCTCAAACGATCGTCTCTCCTAAAGTAATACGACATAAAGGTGAAACTCGCAGGTATGTTGCAGTTAATGACCTAACCAGTAAGTCTATGTTGCCTCTCATTAATGTAAACCTTCATTGTCCTTATTTCTCTGGAACTACTGAAGTAGCTGTAAATCCAGAACTGTTACCATGCAAGAATGTAGATGTAATCCTGGGTAATGACATAGCTAACTCTGTTGTCTTAACAAACTTAATAGCAGTATCTCCAGGTGATGTTGTACAGGAGGAATGCTTAGCAGTGACACGAAGCAGTAAAAAGGACACCCCTACTGAATCATCATCAAACCCGTTGCCAGTCTCTGAACCTATGGATTTCAACGAGTTGATGAGTACATATAAGATCCAGCCTGATTCATTTAGCTATCAACAAAGGAAAGATGTCACTCTACAGCAGTGTTTCAACCAAGTGAAACCAAAGGATACCAACAAGTGTTCTTATTTTTATATTAATAATAATGTACTAATGAGAAAATTCAGGTCCAGCAAGAACAGTCATCTAGAAACCTGGAAGGATCTGTTCCAGGTAGTTGTTCCTAAGGATATAAGACCTCTGATCCTAGAATTGTCCCACTCTGCTGACTCTCATCTTGGTATCACTAAAACATATGAACGCATCAGTCAAGACTTTTATTGGCCAAACATGAAGAATGACATTAAAGAGTACGTAAAAACATGTACCACATGTCAAAAAGTAAGTAGTCCTAATGTGAAAGTACCAGTTGCACCATTAAAACCTATACTTGTGCCTAAAGAACCTTTCAGTAAGATCATAGTAGATTGTGTAGGCCCTTTGCCTAAGACAAAAAGGGGACATGAAATACTTGCTTACGGCCTTATGCCCCCACTACCCGTTATCCATTTGCAGTACCTTTAAGAAACATTTCAGCCAAGAACATCCTAAAGTCACTAGTGTCCATATTTACTGTTGTAGGATTTCCAAATGAACTACAATGTGATCAAGGAACCAATTTCATGAGTCATGCTTTTAAAACAGCTATGAAAGATTACCATACAACCCAAGTCTCATCCTCAGCTTACCATCCACAGACCAATGGAGCATTAGAACGCACTCACCAGACCATTAAAAATCTTCTCCGGAAATACATCCATAGTTCAGGTAACGAGTGGGATTGTGATTTGGAACTGATCATGTACGTCATACGAGGAGTTCGAAATCAGTCTACTGGTATGTCACCTTTTGAACTACTCTTCGGTCGACGACCACGAACTATCCTCAGTTCAGTCAAAGAACGGATCCTGAAGTTGGGAGATAATGAGGTACCTCTTTCCCAATATATTTCAGAACTCAACAAGAAACTTTCAGATCTTCACTCCATTGCCAAAACTAACTTGATAACAGCTCAAGAGAAGATGAAGATTAACTATGATAAAAAGGCTAAAACCAGAAGTTTCAAAGTAGGAGATGCAGTGCTGCTATACCATCCGATTGCAGGCTCTCCCCTACGAGAGAATTACCAGGGACCTTATACCATCACTCAACGTATCTCGCCAACCAACTATATAATCGCCACTCCAGATAAGCGCAAGTCTACTCAATTAGTCCACATAAACCTCTTAAAGGCCTATTTGTCTCCCTCAACAGCTGAAAGTAAAACGGTAATGATTACTAGTTCCATACCATACATAGATTGTCCTATGGATCAATTTGCAGATGATCCAATAACTGCATCTTGGCAGGATTCTCAAAACTCAAAGATCTTGGAAAACTTATCAGACTATCTACAACCCTTATCTGCATCAAAACTTAAATCTTTAGTAGCTTTATTCCATGAATTTCCTAGTATAACTTCAGATAAACCAGGCAGATGCACCATGCTAGATCATGACATCAAACTACAACCAGGTGCTGCACCCATTAAACAAGCTTTCTATCGAACATCACAGAAGAAATTGGGTATCATGAAAGAAGAAGTGAACTACTTGATAAGAGAAGGATTGGCAGAACCCAGTGCGTCACCATGGGCTTCCCCATGTCTCCTAGTAGGAAAGAAAAATGGTAAATTTCGTCTTTGTACCGATTACAGGAAGATTAATAATTTAACAATTAAAGATTCGTATCCTCTACCAAGAATACAAGATATCATTGACCAAGTAAGTAATTCGACCTACTTAACCCAAATAGATTTGTTGAAGGGTTATTACCAAATTAAATTAACAGAAACGGCAAAGGAAATTTCTTCATTTATCACTCCATTTGGATTATTTAGTTATAATGTAATGCCATTCGGATTAGCCAACGCACCTGCCACCTTCCAAAGAGTAATGTCTTTAATTTTACAGGACTTGGAAAAAGTATTTGTATATTTAGATGACATCATTATTGCCTCTGACACATGGATAAACCATATTCAAAAGATAAAAAGTTTTCTCAAGGTTGAAACAACATGGATTAACAATCAACTTAGCAAAAAGTAATTTTTGCAAAGGTCAGGTATCTTACCTTGGTCATCGAGTTGGCAGTGGTAAAGTATTACCCCATGATGCAAATATTAGCGCCATAACTTCTTATCCTGTTCCAACTACCAAACAGGAATTAAAAAGATTTCTAGGTATGGTAGGATATTACTCTAAGTTCAGTCCAAATTTCTCACCATTCACAGGACCACTATTTGCTTTAACTTCCTCAAAAGTAAATTTTTCTTGGAGCCAACAACATGATCAAATATTTAACCAGCTAAAAACTTACTTGTCATCTCCTCCTATATTAATGGCACCTAACCTCACCAAACCATTCTATCTCCAAACAGACGCTAGTGATCTTGGATATGGGGGCATTTTATTACAGCATCCTGCTCCAATAACAGCCATAACAGGAAACCTGCCCCCACTAGCTGATCTGTTACCAGTCTCTTATTCCAGTGGACGATTTATGGGTTCCCAACTAAATTGGCCCACTGTGGAGAAAGAACTATTCGCCATCGTAGCTACCATCCAAAGATACGAGATTTATGTTGATGGACAAGACACGATCTACGTCTACAGCGACCACTCTCCTCTGTCTCATCTCCATAGGTCCACTACTCTCAACCCTAAACTTTCAAGATGGTCATACATACTCTCTGCACATAATATCCAAGTAATCGCCATATCAGGACGAGAAAACATTGTG
>NC_090743.1:116996059-117018559 GCF_036898095.1 Palaemon carinicauda | reverse complement strand
ACACAGTGCATATGCAGTGTATACATACACACACATATTTTTATATATACATATATATATATATGTGTGTGTGTGTGTATGTATATACTGTAATTATATAAATATATAGCGTATGATTGTATTCATAATATATATATATATATATATATATATATATATATATATATATATATATATATATATATACTGTATATATATGAATATATATGTATACTATATATATATATATATATAATATATATATATATATATATATAGAGAGAGAGAGAGAGAGAGAGAGAGAGAGAGAGAGAGAGAGAGAGAGAGAGACAGAGAGAGAGATTATTTTTTGTAATACAGGTTCACAAAACACTTTATACAGAAAGCCCATAAAATAAGCAGGTGACAGCTTCTTGTAATAATACACACAGACTCTCTCTCTCTCTCTCTCTCTCTCTCTCTCTCTCTCTCTCTCTCTCTCTCTCTCTCTTCCATCTGATCTCATAAGCAGATCACATCTACGATAATGCCAGAGCTTTCCAGCAACCCTATCCAACCCCCCAACCCCTCCCCCTCAAAACTGGGGCATTCCATTTGTGAAAGCAGTATTTCCAATAATAACATTACCCTCCTTCATAAGAGGCTTATTGCAGAGCAGGCAAATTGACTGGGTGTATTTTTAGCGCTCGCCACAAAGCGAACAATGATGTTCGCCAAATTGATGGTAATTTAGAGGGGCGACTGAATCACTTCGCATAATGTACCAGAGATTTTATTTATGGGATCATAAGATTATCTTTAGTCTTCTTTTTTCATCGGATGAATTTTCTATATTGATTATCTTTTGTGGACAAGTGAATTTTGTATAGAAAGGAAAGCAGAATTAATTTTTAGCATACTTTAAAGATTATATGACAAAGATGTAGCCCACTCAGAAAGGGATTACATATTCAGATTAATTCAAATAAGCTATGTATCATACGACCTTAATATCTGGATTCTCTCACATAGCTATATGGTATGTCACTGTCATGACAGTTTCTCGGATGAGGGTTCGATTCCCATATCAACCAGAAGCTATTGATTCCCTCTTGAGTCTCTGATCCCTAGGTATAGAGAGATAATCCAGATAATAAGGTAGTATAATATATGGCTTCTTTGAATATGAAAAATACGACTAAATGTGCAAAATTTTATCATATATATATATATATATATATATATATATATATATATACATACATACACACACACACACCACACAGTATATATATACTATATATATATATTATATATATATATATGTGTGGTGTGTGTGTGTGTGTGTGTATGTATGTATGTATATAATATATATATATATATATATATATTATATATATATATATGTATATGTATATATATATATATATATATTATATATATATATATATATATATATATATATATATACACACATATATATATATATGAGTGTGTGTATGTATGTATGTATGTATATATATATATATATATATATATATATATATACATATATATAACACATATATATATGTGTATGTATATATATATATATATATATATATATATATATATATATATATATATATATATATATATATGCACCTACATCTCATTTTGGACCCAACAAGAGGCACGGCTGCTCGAAATGGAATTTCACCGACCGCCTATAGAACGGCGTCCTGGAACTTCCAGGGAAATATGTCTTTCTGGGCTTGTCAACGAACTACAGATCTCTATCTTGTGCTTTTCGCCCGGGGAGGGAACGCCGCCGGAATATTCTGACGGGACGTATGTTTGGTTGGCCTCATGTTTTCCTTTTGGGTGTTGCTTTAAAGAATTTTTTTTTCTTTTAATCACAGTCTACAGAGACTGGTGGTTTATATTGTGTGGTTTGCTTGCATCCTGCTCCCTTAGGAGTCCATCATTTCGTTACTAAATGTTCTGTTTCAAGTAGCATGCTATTCAGCACCAGTCCTAGGTCTATATCGGCTCCTACCATCTCGAGATTCCTTTTCAAATTATTATTATTATTATTATTATTATTATTATTATTATTATTATTATTATTAGTTAACCTACAACCCTAGTTGGAAAAGTTGGATGCTATAAGCCCAAGTGCTCCAACAGCGGAAAACCGCCCAGCAAATTAAGGAAATATATAAACTACAAGAAAAGTTTGAAAGTTAAAAGGATTTTCTCGATTGGTTCCTTGAGATTTGAGACGCGACACAGATGCTGTCAATAATTCAGAGCTCCAAAGGAGCTAACTAGTTGCAAATGCTTTATGTATATATATATATATATATATATATATAGTATATATATATATATATATATATATATATATATATATTTATAGTTATTTATTTATATTTTATATATGACTTATTTACAAAACGTTGTTACAGATCTTCATATATTTCATATATATTTTATATTTTTTTTCAGTCTATCCACTACGTCTCCATTTTCCTTGCTTTCCCAGTTCGAGTACTTGACCGTTGGTCATTCTGTTATCCTAACCAAGGTCCAAATTAATGTTGTACGGTACACTTGAGTACAATGTTCTATCTGATTTTTCCCTAACCAAGGTTTTAATTAATGCTGTACAGTACACTTGAGTACAATGTTCGATCTTATTTTTCCCTAACCAAGGTCCTAATTAAGGTTGAACAGTACACTTGAGTACAATGTTCTATCTAATTTTTCCATAAACAAGGTAATAATTAAGGTTGTACGGTACAGTTGAGTACACTGCTCTACCTTATTTTTCCCTAAACAATGTCCTATTTAAGGTTGTACGGTACACTTGAGTACAACGTTCTACCTTATTTTTCCCTAACCAAGGTCCTAATTAAGGTTGTACGGTACACTTGAGTACAATGTTCTACATTATTTTTCCCTAAACAAGGTCCTAATTAAGGTTGTACAGTACACTTGAGTACAACGTTCTACCTTATTTTTCCCTAACCAAGGTCCTAATTAAGGTTGTACGGTACACTTGAGTACAATGTTCTACCTTATTTTTCCCTAAACAAGGTCCTAATTAAGGTTGTACGGTACACTTGAGTACAATGTTCTATCTTATTTTTCCATAAACAAGGTAATAATTAAGGTTGTAAAGTACAGTTGAGTACACTGCTCTACCTTATTTTTCCCTAAACAATGTCCTAATTAAGGTTGTACGTTACACTTGAGTACAACGTTCTACCTTATTTTTCCCTAACCAAGGTCCTAATTAAGGTTGTACGGTACACTTGAGTACAATGTTCTACCTTATTTTTCCCTAAACAAGGTCCTAATTAAGGTTGTACGGTACACTTGAGTACACTGTTCTATCTTACTTTTCCAAAACCAAGGTCCTCATTAAGGTTGTACAGTACACTTGAGTACACTGCTCTACCTTATTTTTCCCTAACCAATGTCCTAATTAAGGTTGTACAGTACACATGAGTACATTGTTCTACCTTATTTTTCCATAACCAAGGTCCTAATTAAGGTAGTACAGTACACTTCAGTACACTGTTCAACCTTACTTTTCCCTAACCAAGGTCCTAATTAATCTTGTATGGTACACTCGAGTACACTGTTCTACCTTATTTTTCCCTAACCAAGATCCTAATTAAGGTTGTACGGTACACTAGAGTACAATGTTCTACCTTATTTTTCCATAACCAAGGTCCTAATTAATGTTGTACGTTACACTTGAGTACAATGTTCTATCCTATTTTTCACTAACCAAGGTCCTAATTAAAGTTGTACGGTACATTTGAGTAGACTGTCCTACCTTATTTTTCCCTAACCAAGGTCCTAATTAATGTACGGTACACTTGAGTACAATGTTTTATCTTATTTTTCCCTAACCAAAGTCTTAATTATGGTTGTACAGTACACTTGAGCGCACTGTTCTACCTTATTTTTCCCTAACCAAGGTCCTAATTAAGGTTGTACAGTACACAGTTCAATCTAATTTTTCCCTAACCAAGGTCCTAATTAATGTTGTACGGTACACTTGAGTACACTATTCTGCCTTATTTTTTCTTAACCACGGTCCTAATTAAGGTTAAAGGGTACTCTTGGGTGCACTGTTCTACCTTATTTTTCCCTAACCAATGCCCTAATTAAGGTTGTACAGTACACTTGAGTACACTATTCTGCCTTATTTTTCCCTAACCAAGGTCCTAATTAAGGTTGAACGGTACATTTGAACGCACTGTTCTTCCTTATTTTTCCCTAACCAATGTCCTAATTAAGGTTTTACAATACACTTGAGTACACTGCTCTATCTAATTTTTCCGTAACCAAGGTATTAATTAATGTTGTACGGTACACTTGAGTACACTATTCGGCCTTATTTTTCCTTAACCAAGGTCCTAATTATGGTTGAACGGTACACTTTAGCGCACTGTTCTACCTTATTTTTCCCTCACTAATGTCCTAATTATGGCTGTACAGTACAATTGAGTACACTGCTCTATCTAATTTTTCCATAACCAAGGTCCTAATTATTGTTGTACGGTACACCTGAGTACACTATTCTGCCTTATTTTTCCCTAATCAAGGTTCTAATTAAGGTTGAACGGTACACTTGAGCGCACTGTTCTAGCTGATTTTTACCTAACCAATGTCCTAAATAAGGTTGTACAGTACGCTTGAGTACTCTTTTCTATTTAATTTTTCCCTAACCAAGGTCCTAATTAATGTTGTACGGTACACTTGAGTACACTATTCTGCCATATTTTTCCTTAACCAAGGTCCTAATTAAGGTTGAACAGTACACTTGAGCACACTGTTCTACCTTATTTTTCCTTAACCAATGTTATAATTAAGATTGTACAGTACACTTGAGTACACTATTCTACCTTATTTTTCCCTAACCAATGCCCTAATTAAGGTTGAACAGTACACTTGAGCACACTGTTTTACCTTATTTTTCCTTAACCAATGTCCTAATTAAGATTGTACAGTACACTTGAGTACACTATTCTACCTTATTTTTCCCTAACCATTGTCCTAATTAAGGTTGTACAGTACACTTGAATATACTATTCTACCTTTTTTCCCTAACCAAGATCCTCATTAAGGTTGTACGGTACACTTGAATACAATGTTCTATCTTATTTTTCCCTAACCAATGTCCTAATTAAGGTTGTACAGTACACTGTTCTATCTAATTTTTCCCTAACCAAGGTCCTAATTAATGTTGTACGGTACATTTGAGTACACTATTCTGCATTATTTTTCCCTAACCACAGTCCTAATTAAGGTTGAACGGTACACTTGAGCGCACTATTCTACCTTATTTTTCCCTAACCAATGCCCTAATCAAGGTTATACAGTACACTTGAGTACACTATTCAGCCTTATTTTTCCCTAACCAAGATCCTAATAAGGTTGTACAGTACACTGTTCTATCTAATTTTTCCCTAACCAAGGTCCTAATTAATGTTGTACGGTACATTTGAGTACACTATTCTGCCTTATTTTTCCCTAACCACAGTCCTAATTAAGGTTGAACGGTACAATTGAGCGCACTGTTCTACCTTATTTTTCCCTAACCAATGCCCTAATTTAGGTTGTACAGTACACTTGAGTACACTATTCTGTCTTATTTTTCCCTAACCAAGGTCCTAATTAAGATTGAACGGTACATTTGAACGCACTGTTCTACCTTATTTTTCCATAACCAATGTCCTAATTAAGGTTTTACAGTACACTTGAGTACACTGCTCTATCTAATTTTTCCGTAACCAAGGTCCTAATTAATGTTGTACGGTACACTTGAGTACACTATTCTGCCTTATTTTCCCCTAACCAATGCCCTAATTAAGGTTGTACAGTACACTGTTCTATCTAATTTTTCCCTAACCAAGGTCCTAATTAATGTTCTACGGTACATTTGAGTACACTATTCTGCTTTATTTTTCCCTAACCAAGGTCCTAACTAATGTTGTACGGTACACTTGAGTACACTATTCTGCCTTATTTTCCCCTAACCAATGCCCTAATTAAGGTTGTACAGTACACTTGAGTACACTATTCTGCCTTATTTTTCCCTAACCAAGATCCTAATTAAGGTTGTACAGTACACTGCTCTATCTAATTTTTCCGTAACCAATGTCCTAATTAATGTTGTACGGTACACTTGAGTACACTATTCTGCCTTATTTTTCCCTAACCAAGGTCCTAATTATGGTTGAACGGTACACTTGAGCGCACTGTTCTACCTTATTTTTCCCTAACCAATGTCCTAATTAAGGTTGTGCGGTACACTAGAGTACACTGCTCTATCTAATTTTTCCCTAACCAAGGTCCTAATTAATGTTGTATGGTACACTTGAGTACACTATTCTGCCTTATTTTTCCCTAACCACAGTCCTAATTAAAGTTGAACGGTACACTTGAACGCACTGTTCTACCTTATTTTTCCTTAACCAATGTCCTTATTAAGGTTGTACAGTACACTTGAGTACTTTTTTCTATTTAATTTTTCCCTAATCAAGGTCCTAATTAATGTTGTACGGTACACTTGCGTACATTATTCTGCCTTATTTTTTCCCTAACCAAGGTCCTAATTAATGTTGAAAAGTACACTTGAGTGCACTGTTCTACCTTATTTTTCCTTAACCAATGTCCTTATTAAGGTTGTACAGTACACTTGAGTACACTATTCTACCTTGTTTTTCCTTAACCAAGGTCCTAATTAAGGTTGAACGGTACACTTGAGTGCACTGTTCTACCTTATTTTTCCCTAACCAATGTCCCAATTAAGGTTGTACAGTACACTTGAGTACACTATTCTGCCTTATTTTTCCCTAACCAAGGTCCTCATTAAGGTTGAATGGTACATTTGAGCGCACTGTTCTACCTTATTTTCCCTAACCAATATCCTAATTAAGGTTTTACAGTACACTTGAGTATACTATTCTACCTTTTTTCCCTAACCAAGGTCCTCATTAAGGTTGTACGGTACACTTGAATACAATGTTCTATCCTGTTTTTCCGTAACCAATGTCCTAATTAAGGTTGTACGGTGCACTTGAGCGCACTGATCTACCTTATTTTTCCCTAACCAAGGTCGTAATTAAGGTTGTACAGTACACTTGAGTACACTGTTCTATCTAATTTTTCCCTAACCAATGTTCTAATTAATGTTGTACAGTACACTTGAGTACACTATTCTACCTTATTTTTCCCTAAACAAGGTCCTCATTAAGGTTGTACAGTACATTCGAGTACACTGTTCTACCTTATTTTTCCCTAACAAAGGTCCTAATTAAGGTTGTACAGTACACTGTTCTATCTAATTTTTCCCTAACCAAGGTCCTAATTAATGTTGTACGGTACATTTGAGTACACTATTCTGCCTTATTTTTCCCTAACCACAGTCCTAATTAAGGTTGAACAGTACACTTAAGCGCACTGTTCTACCTTATTTTCCCCTAACCAATGCCCTAATTAAGGTTGTACAGTTCACTTGAGTACACTATTCTGCCTTATTTTTCCCTAACCAAGGTCCTAATTAATGTTGAACGGTACATTTGAACGCACTGTTCTACCTTATTTTTCCATAACCAATGTCCTAATTAAGGTTTTACAGTACACTTGAGTATACTATTCTACCTTATTTTTCCCTAAACAAGGTCCTCATTAAGGTTGTACAGTACATTTGAGTACACTGTTCTACCTTATTTTTCCCTAACCAAGGTCCTAATTAGGGTTGTACAGTACACTGTTCTATCTAATTTTTCCCTAACCAAGGTCCTAATTAATGTTGTACGGTACACTTGAGTACACTATTCTAACTTATTTTTCCCTAATCAAGGTCCTAATTAAGGTTGTACGGTACACTTGAGTACACTATTCTGCCTTATTTTTCCCTAACCACAGTCCTAATTAAGGTTGAACAGTACACTTGAGCGCACTGTTCTACCTGATTTTTCCGTAACCAATGTCCTAATTAAGGTTGTACAGTACACTTGAGTACTCTTTTCTATTTAATTTTTCCCTAACCAAGGTCCTAATTAATGTTGTACGGTACACTTGAGTACATTATTCTACCTTATTTTTCCCTAACCAAGGTCCTAATTAATGTTGAAAAGTAAACTTGAGTGCACTGTTCTACCTTATTAATCCTTAACCAATGTCCTTATTAACGTTGTACAGTACACTTGAGTACACTATTCTACCTTGTTTTTCCCTAACCAAGGTCCTAATTAATGTTGTACGGTACACTTGAGTACATTATTCTAACTTATTTTTCCCTAATCAAGGTCCTAATTAATGTTGAACGGTACATTTGAGCGCACTGTTCTACCTTATTTTTCCCTAACCAATGTCCTAATTAAGGTTTTACAGTACACTTGAGTATACTATTCTACCTTTTTTCCCTAACCAAGGTCCTCATTAAGGTTGTACGGTACACTTGAATACAATGTTCTATCCTGTTTTTCACTAACCAATGTCCTAATTAAGGTTGTATGGTGCACTTGAGTACACTATTCTACCTTATTTTTCCCTAAACAAGGTCCTCATTAAGGTTGTACAGTACATTCGAGTACACTGTTCTCCCTTATTTTTCCCTAACCAAGGTCCTAATTAAGGTTGTACAGTACACTGTTCTATCTAATTTTTCCCTAACCAATGTCCCAATTAAGGTTGTACAGTACACTTGAGTACACTATTCTGCCTTATTTTTCCCTAACCAAGGTCCTCATTAAGGTTGAACGGTACATTTGAGCGCACTGTTCTACCTTATTTTCCCTAACCAATATCCTAATTAAGGTTTTACAGTACACTTGAGTATACTATTCTACCTTTTTTCCCTAACCAAGGTCCTCATTAAGGTTGTACGGTACACTTGAATACAATGTTCTATCCTGTTTTTCCCTAACCAATGTCCTAATTAAGATTGTATAGTGCACTTGAGTACACTATTCCACCTTATTTTTCCCTAAACAAGGTCCTCATTAAGGTTGTACAGTACATTCGAGTACACTGTTCGACCTTATTTTTCCCTAACCAAGGTCCTAATTAAGGTTGTACAGTACACTGTTCTATCTAATTTTTCCCTAACCAATGTCCTAATTAATGTTGTACAGTACACTTGAGTACACTATTCTACCTTATTTTTCCCTAAACAAGGTCCTCATTAAGGTTGTACAGTACATTCGAGTACACTGTTCTACCTTATTTTTCCCTAACCAAGGTCCTAATTAAGGTTGTACAGTACACTGTTCTATCTAATTTTTCCCTAACCAAGGTCCTAATTAATGTTCTACGGTACATTTGAGCACACTATTCTGCCTTATTTTTCCCTAACCACAGTCCTAATTAAGGTTGAACGGTACACTTGAGCGCACTGTTCTACCTTATTTTTCCCTAACCAATGCCCTAATTAAGGTTGTACAGTTCACTTGAGTACACTATTCTGCCTTATTTTTCCCTAACCAAGGTCCTAATTAATGTTGAACGGTACATTTGAACGCACTGTCCTACCTTATTTTTCCATAACCAATGTCCTAATTAAGGTTTTACAGTACACTTGAGTATACTATTCTACCTTATTTTTCCCTAAACAAGGTCCTCATTAAGGTTGTACAGTACATTTGAATACACTGTTCTACCTTATTTTTCCCTAACCAAGGTCCTAATTAAGGTTGTACAGTACACTGTTCTATCTAATTTTTCCCTAACCAAGGTCCTAATTAATGTTGTACGGTACACTTGAGTACACTATTCTTCCTTATTTTTCCCTAATCAAGGTCCTAATTAAGGTTGTACGGTACACTTGAGTACACTATTCTGCCTTATTTTTCCCTAACCAATGTCCTAATTAAGGTTGAACGGTACACTTGAGCACACTGTTCTACCTGATTTTTCCCTAACCAATGTCCTAATTAAGGTTGTACAGTACACTTGAGTACTCTTTTCTATTCAATTTTTCCCTAACCAAGGTCCTAATTAATGTTGTACGGTACACTTGAGTACACTATTCTGCCTTATTTTTCCCTAACCAAGGTCCTAATTAAGGTTGAACAGTACACTTGAGTGCACTGTTCTACCTTATTTTTCCCTAACCAATGTCCCAATTAAGGTTGTACAGTACACTTGAGTACACTATTCTGCCTTATTTTTCCCTAACCAAGGTCCTAATTAAGGTTGAACGGTACATTTGAGCGCACTGTTCTACCTTATTTTTCCTTAACCAATGTCCCAATTAAGGTTGTACAGTACACTTGAGTACACTATTCTGCCTTATTTTTCCCTAACCAGGGTCCTAATTAAGGTTGAACGGTACACTTGAGTGCACTGTTCTACATTATTTTTCCCTAACCAATGTTCTAATTAAGGTTTTACAGTACACTTGAGTATACTATTCTACCTTTTTTCCCTAAGCAAATTAAGGTTTTACAGTACACTTGAGTATACTATTCTACCTTTTTTCCCTAAGCAATGTCCTAATTAAGGTTGTACGGTGCACTTGAGCGCACTGTTCTACCTTATTTTTCACTAACCAAGGTCCTAATTAAGGTTGTACAGTACACTTGAGTACACTGTTCTATCTAATTTTTCCCTAACCAATGTCCTAATTAAGGTTGTACAGTACACTTGAGTACACTATTCTACCTTATTTTTCCCTAACCAATGTCCTAATTAAGATTGTACGTTACACTGGAGTACACTATTCTGACTTATTTCTTCCTAACCAATGTCCTAATTAAGGTTGTACAATACACTATTCTACCTTATTTTTCACTAACCAGTGTCCTAATTAAGGTTGTACAGTACACTTGAGTACACTATTCTACCTTATTTTTCCCTAACCAAGGTCCTCATTAAGGTTGTAGAGTACACTTGAGTACAATGTTCTATCTTATTTTTCCCTAACCAATGTCTTAATTAAGGTTGTACAGTACTCTTGAGTACAATGTTCTATCTGATTTTTCCATAACCAAGGTCCTCATCAAGGTTTTATGGTACACTTGAATACAATGTTTTATCTTATTTTTCCCTAACCAATGTCCTAATTAAGGTTGTACATTACACTATTCTACCTTATTTTTCACTAACCAGTGTCCTAATTAAGGTTGTACCGTACACTTGAGTACACTATTCTACCTTATTTTTCTCTAACCAAGGTCCTCATTAAGGTTGTACGGTACACTTGAATACAATGTTCTATCCTGTTTTTCCCTAACCAATGTCCTAATTAAGGTTGTACGGTGCACTTGAGCGCACTGATCTACCTTATTTTTCCCTAACCAAGGTCGTAATTAAGGTTGTACAGTACACTTGAGTACACTGTTCTATCTAATTTTTCCCTAACCAATGTTCTAATTAATGTTGTACAGTACACTTGAGTACACTATTCTACCTTATTTTTCCCTAAACAAGGTCCTCATTAAGGTTGTACAGTACATTCGAGTACACTGTTCTACCTTATTTTTCCCTAACAAAGGTCCTAATTAAGGTTGTACAGTACACTGTTCTATCTAATTTTTCCCTAACCAAGGTCCTAATTAATGTTGTACGGTACATTTGAGTACACTATTCTGCCTTATTTTCCCCTAACCACAGTCCTAATTAAGGTTGAACAGTACACTTAAGCGCACTGTTCTACCTTATTTTTCCCTAACCAATGCCCTAATTAAGGTTGTACAGTTCACTTGAGTACACTATTCTGCCTTATTTTTCCCTAACCAAGGTCCTAATTAATGTTGAACGGTACATTTGAACGCACTGTTCTACCTTATTTTTCCATAACCAATGTCCTAATTAAGGTTTTACAGTACACTTGAGTATACTATTCTACCTTATTTTTCCCTAAACAAGGTCCTCATTAAGGTTGTACAGTACATTTGAGTACACTGTTCTACCTTATTTTTCCCTAACCAAGGTCCTAATTAGGGTTGTACAGTACACTGTTCTATCTAATTTTTCCCTAACCAAGGTCTTAATTAATGTTGTACGGTACACTTGAGTACACTATTCTAACTTATTTTTCCCTAATCAAGGTCCTAATTAAGGTTGTACGGTACACTTGAGTACACTATTCTGCCTTATTTTTCCCTAACCACAGTCCTAATTAAGGTTGAACGGTACACTTGAGCGCACTGTTCTACCTGATTTTTCCCTAACCAATGTCCTAATTAAGGTTGTACAGTACACTTGAGTACTCTTTTCTATTTAATTTTTCCCTAACCAAGGTCCTAATTAATGTTGTACGGTACACTTGAGTACATTATTCTACCTTATTTTTCCCAAACCAAGGTCCTAATTAATGTTGAAAAGTACACTTGAGTGCACTGTTCTACCTTATTTTTCCTTAACCAATGCCCTTATTAAGGTTGTACAGTACACTTGAGTACACTATTCTACCTTGTTTTTCCCTAACCAAGGTCCTAATTAATGTTGTACGGTACACTTGAGTACACTATTCTAACTTATTTTTCCCTAATCAAGGTCCTAATTAAGGTTGAACGGTACATTTGAGCGCACTGTTCTACCTTATTTTTCCCTAACCAATGTCCTAATTAAGGTTTTACAGTACACTTGAGTATACTATTCTACCTTTTTTCCCTAACCAAGGTCCTCATTAAGGTTGTACGGTACACTTGAATACAATGTTCTATCCTGTTTTTCCCTAACCAATGTCCTAATTAAGGTTGTATGGTGCACTTGAGTACACTATTCTTCCTTATTTTTCCCTAAACAAGGTCCTCATTAAGGTTGTACAGTACATTCGAGTACACTGTTTGACCTTATTTTTCCCTAACCAAGGTCCTAATTAAGGTTGTACAGTACACTGTTCTATCTAATTTTTCCCTAACCAATGTCCTACTTAATGTTGTACAGTACACTTGAGTACACTATTCTACCTTATTTTTCCCTAAACAAGGTCCTCATTAAGGTTGTACAGTACATTCGAGTACACTGTTCTACCTTATTTTTCCCTAACCAAGGTCCTAATTAAGGTCCTAATTAAGGTTGTACAGTACACTGTTCTATCTAATTTTTCCCTAACCAAGGTCCTAATTAATGTTGTACGGTACATTTGAGTACACTATTCTGCCTTATTTTTCCCTAACCACAGTCCTAATTAAGGTTGAACAGTACACTTAAGCGCACTGTTCTACCTTATTTGTCCCTAACCAATGCCCTAATTAAGGTTGTACAGTTCACTTGAGTACACTATTCTGCCTTATTTTTCCCTAACCAAGGTCCTAATTAATGTTGAACGGTACATTTGAACGCACTGTTCTACCTTATTTTTCCATAACCAATGTCCTAATTAAGGTTTTACAGTACACTTGAGTATACTATTCTACCTTATTTTTCCCTAAACAAGGTCCTCATTAAGGTTGTACAGTACATTTGAGTACACTGTTCTACCTTATTTTTCCCTAACCAAGGTCCTAATTAGGGTTGTACAGTACACTGTTCTATCTAATTTTTCCCTAACCAAGGTCCTAATTAATGTTGTACGGTACACTTGAGTACACTATTCTAACTTATTTTTCCCTAATCAAGGTCCTAATTAAGGTTGTACGGTACACTTGAGTACACTATTCTGCCTTATTTTTCCCTAACCACAGTCCTAATTAAGGTTGAACGGTACATTTGAGCGCACTATTCTACCTTATTTTTCCCTAACCAATGTCCTAATTAAGGTTTTACAGTACACTTGAGTATACTATTCTACCTTATTTTTCCCTAAACAAGGTCCTCATTAAGGTTGTACAGTACATTTGAGTACACTGTTCTACCTTATTTTTCCCTAACCAAGGTCCTAATTAGGGTTGTACAGTACACTGTTCTATCTAATTTTTCCCTAACCAAGGTCCTAATTAATGTTGTACGGTACACTTGAGTACACTATTCTAACTTATTTTTCCCTAATCAAGGTCCTAATTAAGGTTGTACGGTACACTTGAGTACACTATTCTGCCTTATTTTTCCCTAACCACAGTCCTAATTAAGGTTGAACGGTACACTTGAGCGCACTGTTCTACCTGATTTTTCCCTAACCAATGTCCTAATTAAGGTTGTACAGTACACTTGAGTACTCTTTTCTATTTAATTTTTCCCTAACCAAGGTCCTAATTAATGTTGTACGGTACACTTGAGTACATTATTCTACCTTATTTTTCCCTAACCAAGGTCCTAATTAATGTTGAAAAGTACACTTGAGTGCACTGTTCTACTTTATTTTTCCTTAACCAATGTCCTTATTAAGGTTGTACAGTACACTTGAGTACACTATTCTACCTTGTTTTTCCCTAACCAAGGTCCTAATTAATGTTGTACGGTACACTTGAGTACACTATTCTAACTTATTTTTCCCTAATCAAGGTCCTAATTAAGGTTGAACGGTACATTTGAGCGCACTATTCTACCTTATTTTTCCCTAACCAATGTCCTAATTAAGGTTTTACAGTACACTTGAGTATACTATTCTACCTTTTTTCCCTAACCAAGGTCCTCATTAAGGTTGTACGGTACACTTGAATACAATGTTCTATCCTGTTTTTCACTAACCAATGTCCTAATTAAGGTTGTATGGTGCACTTGAGTACACTATTCTACCTTATTTTTCCCTAAACAAGGTCCTCATTAAGGTTGTACAGTACATTCGAGTACACTGTTCTACCTTATTTTTCCCTAACCAAGGTCCTAATTAAGGTTGTACAGTACACTGTTCTATCTAATTTTTCCCTAACCAATGTCCCAATTAAGGTTGTACAGTACACTTGAGTACACTATTCTGCCTTATTTTTCCCTAACCAAGGTCCTCATTAAGGTTGAACGGTACATTTGAGCGCACTGTTCTACCTTATTTTCCCTAACCAATATCCTAATTAAGGTTTTACAGTACACTTGAGTATACTATTCTACCTTTTTTCCCTAACCAAGGTCCTCATTAAGGTTGTACGGTACACTTGAATACAATGTTCTATCCTGTTTTTCCCTAACCAATGTCCTAATTAAGATTGTATAGTGCACTTGAGTACACTATTCTACCTTATTTTTCCCTAAACAAGGTCCTCATTAAGGTTGTACAGTACATTCGAGTACACTGTTCGACCTTATTTTTCCCTAACCAAGGTCCTAATTAAGGTTGTACAGTACACTGTTCTATCTAATTTTTCCCTAACCAATGTCCTAATTAATGTTGTACAGTACACTTGAGTACACTATTCTACCTTATTTTTCCCTAAACAAGGTCCTCATTAAGGTTGTACAGTACATTCGAGTACACTGTTCTACCTTATTTTTCCCTAACAAAGGTCCTAATTAAGGTTGTACAGTACACTGTTCTATCTAATTTTTCCCTAACCAAGGTCCTAATTAATGTTGTACGGTACACTTGAGTACACTATTCTGCCTTATTTTTCCCTAACCAAGGTCCTAATTAAGGTTGTACAGTACACTGTTCTATCTAATTTTTCCCTAACCAATGTCCTAATTAATGTTGTACAGTACACTTGAGTACACTATTCTACCTTATTTTTCCCTAAACAAGGTCCTCATTAAGGTTGTACAGTACATTCGAGTACACTGTTCTACCTTATTTTTCCCTAACCAAGGTCCTAATTAAGGTCCTAATTAAGGTTGTACAGTACACTGTTCTATCTAATTTTTCCCTAACCAAGGTCCTAATTAATGTTGTACGGTACACTTGAGTACACTATTCTTACTTATTTTTCCCTAATCAAGGTCCTAATTAAGGTTGTACGGTACACTTGAGTACACTATTCTGCCTTATTTTTCCCTAACCACAGTCCTAATTAAGGTTGAACGGTACACTTGAGCGCACTGTTCTACCTGATTTTTCCCTAACCAATGTCCTAATTAAGGTTGTACAGTACACTTGAGTACTCTTTTCTATTTAATTTTTCCCTAACCAAGGTCCTAATTAATGTTGTACGGTACACTTGAGTACACTATTCTGCCTTATTTTTCCCTAACCAAGGTCCTAATTAAGGTTGAACAGTACACTTGAGTGCACTGTTCTACCTTTTTTTCCCTAACCAATGTCCCAATTAAGGTTGTACAGTACACTTGAGTACACTATTCTGCCTTATTTTTCCCTAACCAAGGTCCTAATTAAGGTTGAACGGTACATTTGAGCGCACTGTTCTACCTTATTTTTCCTTAACCAATGTCCCAATTAAGGTTGTACAGTACACTTGAGTACACTATTCTGCCTTATTTTTCCCTAACCAAGGTCCTAATTAAGGTTGAACGGTATACTTGAGTGCACTGTTCTACATTATTTTTCCCTAACCAATGTTCTAATTAAGGTTTTACAGTACACTTGAGTATACTATTCTACCTTTTTTCCCTAAGCAATGTCCTAATTAAGGTTGTACGGTGCACTTGAGCGCACTGTTCTACCTTATTTTTCACTAACCAAGGTCCTAATTAAGGTTGTACAGTACACTTGAGTACACCGTTCTATCTAATTTTTCCCTAACCAATGTCCTAATTAAGGTTGTACAGTACACTTGAGTACACTATTCTACCTTATTTTTCCCTAACCAATGTCCTAATTAAGAGTGTACGTTACACTGGAGTACACTATTCTGACTTATTTTTTCCTAACCAATGTCCTAATTAAGGTTGTACAATACACTATTCTACCTTATTTTTCACTAACCAGTGTCCTAATTAAGGTTGTACAGTACACTTGAGTACACTATTCTACCTTATTTTTCCCTAACCAAGGTCCTCATTAAGGTTGTAGAGTACACTTGAGTACAATGTTCTATCTTATTTTTCCCTAACCAATGTCTTAATTAAGGTTGTACAGTACACTTGAGTACACTGTTCTATCTGATTTTTCCATAACCAAGGTCCTCATCAAGGTTTTATGGTACACTTGAATACAATGTTTTATCTTATTTTTCCCTAACCAATGTCTTAATTAAGGTTGAACGGTACACTCGAGCGCACTGTTCTAGCTTATTTTTTCCTAACCAATGTCCTAATTAAGGTTGTACAATACACTATTCTACCTTATTTTTCACTAACCAGTGTCCTAATTAAGGTTGTACAGTACACTTGAGTACACTATTCTACCTTATTTTTCCCTAACCAAGGTCCTCATTAAGGTTGTAGAGTACACTTGAGTACAATGTTCTATCTTATTTTTCCCTAACCAAGGTCCTCATTAAGGTTGTAGAGTACACTTGAGCACACTGTTCTACCTGATTTTTCCCTAACCAAGGTCCTAATTAATGTTGTACGGTACACTTCAGTACACTATTCTACCTTATTTTCTCCCTAACCAAGGTCCTAATTAATTTTGTACGGTACACTTGAGTACACTGTTCTACCTTAGTTTCCCTAACCAGGGTCCTAATTATGGTTGTCTGATACACTTGGGTACACTGTTCTACCTTATTTTCTCCCTAACCAATGTCCTTATTAAGGTTGTACGGTACACTTAAGTGTACTTTTCAACCTTTCCATAATCAAGGTTCTATTTAAGCCTGTACGGTACACTTGAGTGCACTGTTTTATCTTATTTTTCTTCCTCTTGTTTATTTTTATTTTTTTATAGTTCATATATAATAGATCTGTGTTAATATTGTTACAGTTCTTAAAATATGTTATTTCAATTGTTCATTTTTTCTTGCAGTTTGTTTATTTCCTTATTTCCTTTCCTCCCTGGGGTATTTTTCCGTTTGGAGCCCTTGGGCTTATACCATCATGCTTCTCCAACTAGGGTTGTAGCTTAGCTAGTAGTAGTAGTAGTAGTAGTAGTAGTAGTAGTAGTAGTAGTAGTAGTAGTAGTAGTAATAATAATAATAATAATAATAATAATATGTAAGCTTTAATCCTAGTTGGAAAGGCTGGATGCTATAAGCCCAAGGGCCGCAACAGTGAAAGATAGGCAAATGAGGTCTTAAAGAAATAAGGAAATAAATAAACTATATGAAAAGTAAAGAATAAACAATACAATATTTCTGAAGATCAATAACAAGATTAAAATAAAACGTCTTACATCAGGTATCAAGAGAGGTTTACGTTAGATTATTCAATATTAAAACATTCGTTAAAAGTTTGAAATTCTGAAGTTCCATCGATTAAACTGCATGATTAGGATGATCATATCACAATCCGTTCACAGCTGGATTAAAACTCCTAGAACACTGTACAGTATTGAGCCTTATAGCGGAGAGTGCATGACTGATAGAATGAACTACATACATATTAATACGTACAGAATGGTATAGTCTGGGAAGATTAGGAATTAACATTCAACAAAGACTAAAGACCAACTCCCAACAGAGATATTAGCTTCCCAAATCTCGCCATCAGAAGATATTTCGAGTTACGTATATCTGAGATTAGTTCATTTGACGTATCTGAATGAAAATTTTAATCTAAGGATATTGGTAAATCCCTTAGAGCTGATTCGATGGATCGATATTGGTTCGTCATTTCTTCATTCGTTCACTGCTTCATCCTGACCTTGATAAGGGCAGAAGGTCACCACGAGTATGAAAAGATCACATAGTTTAGCATACGGAGGTGAGAACACGTTTGGGCAGTCAGCCATTAAAACCACCATGATCAATGGTTCTTATGGATAAGGTTTCCCTGCTTCCAAGGGGATGAAGGCCTATGGAATTAACGCAATTAAAGGTGGACTACTCTAGTGACCATTTGTTAGGTTAGGTTAGGTTAGGTTACATTAACTTAGATTAGGTTAAATTAAATTGGGTTAGGTTGGGTTAGGTTATGTTAAATTAGATTAGATTAGGTTAAATTAGATAAGGTTAAATTAAATTGGGTTAGGTTGGGTTAAGTTGGGTTAGGTTAGATTTGATTAGATTAGATTAGATTATATTAGGTTAGGTTACGTTAGATTAAATTAGGTTAGGTTAGGTTAGATTAGGTTAAGTTATATTAGATTAGATTAGATTAGGTTAAATTAGATTAGGTTAGGTTAGGTTAGGTACTCACCTGAGGTATAGAGAACACAACCGATGCTCCCCAAGCCATCCAGAGCATGACCCTGACCCTCCTCTTGGCTTCTGTAACTGTCAGGGGCCTGAGGACGGCGTGGTACCTGTCGATGCTGATGACGACCAGGAGGAAGCCGCTCAGGAACACCCCGAAGGTGCGGAAGAAGGCCATGATTCTGCAGGCCAGATCTCCAGCTTTCCAGGACACAGTCCATGCCCAGCCGATCTGGATATAGAAGAAGAGTTTAGTGTTCGACTAGGGTAGGGTAAGTCAAGTCATTCTGGAGAAATAGGAACAGTTTCTATTTGGGTTACAATGAGTCAAGTGATTATTGTGTAATTATTATTATCATTAATTATTATTATTATTATTATCATTATTATTATTATTATTATTATTATTATTATTATTATTATTTTTAATACTAGCTAAGCTACAAAATTAGTTGGAAAAGCAAGATGCTATAATTCAAAGGGCTCCAACAGGAGAAAAATGCCCAGTGAGGAAAGGAAATAAGGAAATAAATAACGATATAAGAAATAATCAATAATTAAAATAAAACATTTTAAAAACAGTAACATCAAAACAGATATTTCATGACTGAAATAATTGATTTATTTATAAGAGCAGTTTCTATTTTGGTCACAATGAAGCAAGTGATTCTTGAGCAATTGGAATAAAGGATTTATTTATTGGATTAATTGATTTATTTATGGGAGCAGTTTCTATTTTGATCACAACAAGTCAAGTGATTCCTGAGCAATTGGAATAATTCATTTTTTTATGGGAATAGATTCTAAGGGACTTAAGAAGATATTAAAATAAGTCAAATCGAAGAAAAGAATGACCCATTAATCAATACATAATTTCCTGTAACGGTATTTTTGAAAGCAGTGAGCTTTTATGAAAGTAATTAAAAAAAAAAAAAACTTTTATGAATAATATTTTTTAAAATCTGAAAACGTTTATTTGAGAACTGACTATCAAACTTATAGGGAATCGAAACCACACGTCTGGACATGTCACGCCTCCCTGATTCAAGATAACCCAGTTGGAATGGGAATTGGAATATGGGAACTGGAATGGGAATTGGAATGGGAATAGGGTTTGGTTCATTTATTTCAATGATAAATCTGCAAGAAAAATCTTTAAAAGATGAATATTGGAATAGATTTTTAGAATTGAAATGCTAAAGTCCCACCTGTAGAGATCGGCAAGAAAGAGAGAGAGAGAGAGATGACAGCTTTTCTCGTTCTTTTTATCTGATTGTTTCCATATCTTTCTTCATATGTATGTAAAGTGAAGCTAGTCTCTCTCTCTCTCCTCTCTCTCTCCTCTCTCTCTCTCTCTCTCTCTCTCTCCTCTCTCTCTCTCTCTCTCTCATTTTAAAATTTATATATACTTTTCTACAAATAATATATGCTACAAAGACAAGTGTATAGAATTCTCTCTCTCTCTCTCTCTCTCTCTCTCTCTCTCTCTCTCTCTCTCTCTCTCTCTCTCTCTCTCTCTCTCTCTCTCTCACATTTCTGAATTTATATATATATACACATATATATACATATATATATGTATATATATATAATATATATATATATATATATATATATATATATATTTCTACAAATAATATACTACGAAGACAAATGTATAAGAATCTCTCTCTCTCTCTCTCTCTCTCTCTCTCTCTCTCTCTCTCTCTCTCACATTTCTGAATTTATATATATATACACATATATATACATATATATATGTATATATATATATATATATATATATATATATATATATATATATATATATTTCTACAAATAATATACTACGAAGACAAATGTATAAGAATCTCTCTCTCTCTCTCTCTCTCTCTCTCTCTCTCTCTCTCTCTCTCTCTCTCTCACACACACACACACACATTTCTGAATATATATACAAATATATATATATATATATATATATGTATATATATATATATATATATATATATATATATATATATATATATATTTCTACAAATAACATACTACAAAGATAATTGTATAAGAATCTCTCTCTCTCTCTCTCTCTCTCTCTCTCTCTCTCTCTCTCTCTCTCTCTCTCTCTCTCTCATAAACTGGCATCAAACACAATCACAGAAAAAACTAGCATAAGATTTTTCTTCTTAATATTCACCATAATTACCATTCCCATAAAAGCTTACAACTTCACAAACACAATTCACTTCAATAAAATCAATTATAGGCATTCCAGCTATCGCCCAGTCAGCACTATGAGAGCCACAGTGGACGGACACAATAAAGGAGTTGGAAAAATAGATCTATGTCACGCAAGACTTCAAAGAGGGGCGACAGTGTTGGACTTGGAGTTCCAATGTTTTGCTCGAAATCTTTCAGTCTATGTGTTTTGCATAAGTCTTCGGAAACGATAAAAATAACGTGGGACGAGTTTCAATGATTCGTTTATGATACAGTATTATTTTTACATGAAAGATGTGTGTGTGTGTGTGTGTGTGTGTGTGTGTGTGTGTGTGTTGTGTTATGATTAATGTTATGATTAAAATTAATTCGAAGTATTAGTAGTAGTAGGGGCCAAATAAATTGTAAAATCATTCTTTAGTTAAAAAAAGTCACTCATAATTATTGGTGTTTACTTTTAACTATATTCCTACCATTGCTACTTTTACAATTAGTAATTAAATTCATGATAATTATTATGACTGTTAAATTTAACTGACGTTTGCCTATTATTATTATCATCATAATTAAATGCCTTTTATTAAAATCAAGACAACAAAGGAAAAATAAATAAAAACAAAAACAACATACAACACAGAAAAACAGCCAATGAATGAACTCATCAGAGAAATTGGAGCAAAGAAAGAAAAAGCCCAAAATAAAGACAAGACCAAAGAAAGAAAATGAGTTTGGTCCAGAATAGCTGTCTGGGTCTTGTGTACAGAGGATGAAACTTCAGCCTTTTGCTGGTGACAATGGATTGGTTTCTGTGATGCATGAGGGGAAACATGAAGAAGAAGAAGAAGAAGAGGAAGAGGAAGAAGAACAATAAAAGAAAGATGAGAGTGTTTTGCTTACTCTCTCTCTCTCTCTCTCTCTCTCTCTCTCTCTCTCTCTCTCTCTCTCTCTCTCTCTCTCTCTCTCTCTCTCAATCGTGTCTGTCTACAAATTCTACAAAGAAATGTTTTTGAGTTTTTCTCATTACCAGCAAAGAGTTGAAACACCTTTCAAAGCCTTCCTTCTCAAGAGAGAGAGAGAGAGAGAGAGAGAGAGAGAGGAGAGAGAGAGAGAGAGAGAGAGAGAGAGAGAGAGAGAGAGAGAAAGGATTTGGAAAAGTCTTTTCACTTTTTGCTGGTAATATGAGCATAACTTGGAAAAATTTCTTTGTAGAAAGATACGAGTAAGTAAAATCTCTCTCTCTCTCTCTCTCTCTCTCTCTCTCTCTCTCTCTCTCTCTCTCTCTCTTTCTCTCTTTTTTGAGAAAGTAGGATCATGAAACGTTTTCCCA
>NC_090743.1:116973697-116988697 GCF_036898095.1 Palaemon carinicauda | reverse complement strand
ACTACTACTACTACTACTACTACTACTACAACTAATAATAATAATATATAATAATAATAATAATGAATAATAATATAATAATAATAATAATAACTAATAATACTTATAAAGATAATAATAATAATAATAATAATAATAATAATAATTAATAATAATAATAATACTTATAAAGAAACCTTAAAGAAACACATTAAATTTCCCCAGCACAAATAACCGAAAGCCCACATGTCATCCAAGGTTATTAACATTGCTATCACACTTCCACAGACCACTACAACTTCCAAGACACGCTTTGGCTTCTATTTTCTATATTCAATCATTTCTATAATTTCCCATCAATTGTACTTTCCTATTGGTTGATGACAGCCTCTATACAGCCTGTGTACCATGGTCTTCTACTGTCTTGGGTTAGAGTTCTCTTGCTTGAGGGTACACTCGGGCTCACTATTTTACCTTATTCTCTTCCTCTTGTTATTTTAATTTTTTTTTATAGTTTATACAGGATATATTTCTTTTAATATTGTTACTGTACTTAAAATGTTTTATTTTTCCTTGTTTCCTTTCTTCGCTGGGCTATTTTTCCTGTTGGGGCCCCTGGCCTTATAGCATCCTGCTATTCCAATTAGGGTTGTAGCTTAATAATAATAATAATAATAATAATAATAATAAACATCCTGACAAGTTTCTTCATCCTCATCATCATCATCATCTCCCCCTACTCCTATTGACTTAAAGGGTCTCGGTTAGATTTCACCAGTCGTCTCAATCTTGAGCTTTTAATTCAAAACTTCGCCATTCATCCTCCCCTACTTCGCGCTTCATAGTCTTCAGGCATGTAGGTCTGGGTCTTCCAACTCTTCTAGTGCCTTGTGGAGCCCAGCTGAACGTTTGGTGAACTAATCTATCATGAGGAGTGCGAAGAGCACGCACAAACCACCTACATCTAAATCTACCACTCAGCATCAGTAAAGCACTCGAGTAATGTGTCTTATAGTTTCGTCTCTAATCCTGTCCTGCCATTTAACTCCCAAAACTCTGACCATCCTTTACATTCAGATCTCCCTGGACAATTCCATCCTGTTCGTAATACTAGACAGGCAGTTAATTATAATAGCCAGGCCTTTTCTATCATGAGGCTCAATACTACACAGTATTCTAGAAGTTTTATTCCAGCTGTTACCAAGTTGTGGAATGATCTTCCTAATCGGGTAGTTGAATCAGTAGAACTTCAAAAGTTCAAAGTTGGATTAAATGTTTTTATGTTGACCAGGCTGACATGAGTCTTTTTATAGTTTATATATAACATATTTGTTTTTTACATTGATAATAGTTTATATAGGGCATATCTGTTTTGACGTTGTTACTGTTTTTAGAATGATTTATTGTTAATTTATTCTCATCATTTATTTATTTCCTTATTTCCTTTCCTCACTGGGCTATTTTTCCCTATTGGAGCCCTTGGGCTTATAGCATCTTCCTTCTCCAACTAGGGTTGTAGCTTGGCTAATAACAATAATAATAATAATAATAATAATAATAAATCAGATTTAAAATCTCGAGAGACGATTGGCAAAACTAGCCGAGCCTTTTGCGTCAATAGGCGTAGGAGGAGATAATGATGACAGAAGTTTATTCACTCAAGTAATTTTAGTAAAACTAGAATTCGGATAAGATAAAATATATCACTGATGGAAAAAAACGTTCTATCCATGTTTATTCGAATGTAAAGGTTAAAAAAGAACGTTTCTTTTATCAGGTTAATTAAATCATACGGTTAAACGAACGCCCATAAGGTTTATCAAAAGAACAGTTGAATAGAAAAATATTTTATTCATAAGATATTTTCATTTAAATTCTGTTTTAAATTGTTTTTTAACTAATCAGCATGCTTGCTTTTACGTTCATTATTATTATTAAAAAATATATGTTTGCCTTGGTAAAATAATTTGCATATGATAGAGAGAGAGAGAGAGAGAGAGAGAGAGAGAGAGAGAGAGAGAGAGAGAGAGAGAGAGAGAGAGAGAGAGACTTAATAAACGAAAACCCATCAGTTAGCTATGAGAGAGAGAGAGACTTAATAAACGAAAGAGAATCACTTAACTGTTAATCTCTCTCTCTCTCTCTCTCTCTCTCTCTCTCTCTCTCTCTCTCTCTCTCTCTCTCTCTCTCTGCAGCCACATGTATTAAGCAAGGTGCATCTATTTTGGCAGGGCGGACGTGTTCCTCATGGCAGGGAAATGAAGACATTTCAGAAACACTGTTGCGGCGTTGCATAACATGAATTTGTTACGTAATGTTCCTTGGTCCTTTCATGAAATTCCTTACTTGATTCTGACCTGGTGAATTTCTCTTAGCTGTCATGATTTCTTACTTGAATTTGACCTGATAAATTTCTTCTATCTAATATAATTTCTTACTTGAATTTGACCTGATAAATTTATTCTATCTGTTATGATTTCTTACTTGATTTCAACCTGATAAATTTCTTCTATCTAATATGATTTCTTTCTTGAATTTGACCTGATAAATTTATTCTATCTGTTAAGATTTCTTACTTGAATTTGACCTGATACATTTCTTCTATCTAATATGATTTCTTACTTGATTTTGACCTGATAAATTTCTTCTATGTAACCTGATTTCTTACTTGAATTTGACCTGATAAATTTCTTCTATCTAATATAATTTCTTACTTGAATTTGACCTGATAAATTCATTCTATCTGTTAAGATTTCTTACTTGATTTTGACATGATAAATTTCTTCTAATATAATTTCTTTCTAATATGATTACTTACTTGATTTTGACCTGATAAATTTCTTCTCTCTAATATGATTTCTTACTTGATTTTGACATGATAAATTTCTTCTATCTAATATGATTACTTACTTGATTTTGACCTGATAAATTTCTTCTATCTAATATGATTTCTTACTTGATTTTGACCTGATAAATTTCTTCTCTCTAATATGATTTCTTACTTGATTTTGACCTGATAAATATCTTCCATCTAATATGATTTCTTACATGATTTTGACCTGATAAATTTCTTCTCTCTACTATGATTTCTTACTTGATTTTAACCTGATAAATTTCTTCTATGTAACCTGATTTATTACTTGAATTTGACCTGATACATTTCTTCTATCTATTATGATTTCTTATTTGATAATAACCTGTTAAATGATAAATTTCTTGTACCTGTCCTGATTTTTTTATCGAGTTAATCACACTTTGACCTATTATGATTTCTTCCTACGTCATTGCCTCTTTAAGAACATCATTGAAACCATATCATATAAATGATATTCCTCTGACCGATTCTTTCCTAATAAATAAATATATATATATATATATATATATATATATATATATAGATATATATATATATGTATATATATACATATATATGTATATGTATATGTATATATATACATATATATATATATATATATATATATATATATATATATATATATATATATATATATATATATATATATATATATCCACATTTGTTTTTATCACAGTGAAACTGTAATTTAATTGCTTAGCTTCTAAATGAAGCTAAAATTATCAGTTGCTGTCAAGAAAAAATAAGACATTTTTTCTTTTTTTTTATTTTCTTCGCGTATGATGATAGAAAATATGCAAAATTATTATTATTATTATTATTATTATTATTATTATTATTATTATTATTATTATTATTATTATTAGGGTTGGTAAGCTACAACCCTAGTTGGAAAAGCAGGATGCTATAAGCCCAGAGGCTCCAAAAGGGAAAATACCCCAGTGAGGAAAAGAAACAAGAAAAAATAAAATATTTTAAAAACAATAACATCAAAATTAATATCTCCTATATAAACTTTAACAAAACAAGAGGAAGAGAAATAACATAGAATAGCGTGCCCGAGTGTACCCTCAAGCAAGAGAACTCTAACCAAAGACAGTGGAAGACCATGGTACAGAGACTATAGCATTACCCAAGACTAGAGAACAATGGTTCGATTTTAGTGTCCTTCTCCTAGAACAGCTGCTTACCATAGCTAAAGAGTCTCTTCTACCCTTACCAAGAGGAAGGTGGCTACTGAAAAATGAGAGTGCAGGAACCCCACGGTGAAGAAGAATTAATCAAAATGAGTTTTATTCAGCTATACGATGAAAATAAAAAAAAACTCTTAGAAAGTTTTAAAACATTTTACCATTAATGCAAATACTTTACCTTTTGTTTTACATGTTTGTATATATTTTACGGGAACTTTGATGCATGGAAAAGTAGGCTTAATCATTTAGCTCCAAAATGAGATAAAAATTAATGCTCTGACATAAAATTTAATGTTGCCATAGTGATTTCAATAAAATATTCCGCTTCCGCATTCATTTTTTTTTTTTTGCGTTCATTTATTATTTACGCGTTGGGGAATTTTACAAAATATCATTCAATGGGAAATGAGTTTATTCATGAATAGAGTTTAATTTATTATTATTATTATTATTATTATTATTATTATTATTATTATTATTATCACTTGCCAAGCTACAACCCAGTTGGAAAAGCAGGATGCTATAATATGCCCAGGAGCTCCAACAGGGAAAATAGCCCAGTGAGGAAAGGAAAAAGCATATTTCAAGAAGAGTAATAACATCAAAATAAATATCTCTTATATAAACTATAAAATCTTAAACAGAACAAGAGGAAGAGAAATAAGATAGAATAGTGTGCTCGAGTGTACCCTCAAGCAAGAGAACTGCTAATAATTTGTATTCATTGTCTTGGATTAGAGTTTTCTTGCTTGAGGGTACACTGAGGCACGCTGTCCTATCTTATTTCTCTTCCTATTTTTTTTTCTATAGTTTATATAAGAAAGATCTGCTTTGGTGTTGTTGTTGTTCTTGAAATATTTCATTATAATTGTTTGTTGCTTCTCTTGTAGTATATCCATTTCCTTGTTTCCTTTCCTCATTGGGCTATTTTTCCCTATTGGAGTCCTTGGCCTTATAGCATCTTGCTCTTCCAACTAGGATTATAGCTTATCTTGTAATAATAATAATAATAATAATAATAATAATAATAATAATAATAATAATTTAAATAATAATAATAATAAAACTAATAATAATAATAAAACTAATAATAATAATAATAATAATAATAATAATAATAATAATCTAAATAATATAGTTAACAACGTAAGGAAATAATTATTTTTTTGTTTTAGAATTACATAACTCAATCCATATTTGTACTTAATTTAGCGTAATTTCTACTTTAAATTAAGGTTCCACGATTAACTTTCTAACATGAAAAAGTTTCCAGCATAAAAACGTTTATGGGACGAAAACGTTTATAACAATAAATAAAATTAGCAATTAGAATTTACTAGCATATAAAAAGTTTTCTGACACAAAAAACATCTGTAGCAGTAAATAATTCGTAGTATCAAAACGTTTCTAGCAATACAATTTTTCTAGCATTAAAACACTTTTAGGATAAAAGCGTTTCTATCATCCAAACGTTTGAAGCACAAAAATGTTTCTAGTAATAAATAATGACTAGCACAAAAACGTTACTAGCATTAAAACATACAACGTTAGACCGCTTAGATAGAAAAACATTTCCGTTTTTTCGACACGAGCGGGAGACCGAAAGGATTATATTCTCTCTCTCTCTCTCTCTCTCTCTCTCTCTCTCTCTCTCTCTCTATGACTGACAGACTGATAATAGAACAACCCGTTTAAGCTTTCCATTCCATGTTTCACATTGTTAACGTTTTTATGCCATTGTTATCCTTAACCGTTTGTATAGAAGCTTGTGATATTGTGTTCATAAACCAGTCATGTCCAGCCCGTCTTTCTGTTAAGACGTAGTAGCCGTCTACCACAGTTTTAGTCTCTGCTCATAATTGAGACATTTTTGTCTATCTCAGATGTTTAAAAATTTGGATTCAAATGAACATTTTGCAGATCACAGCCGGCGAGGGAAACTACATTAAAAGTGGAGGAAGTATACAGGGGCGGAAACACCGAATTATGTAGTAAATTCCAAAGCTCGTATTATTGGCAGACAGTTGAGTAACACTGTATTTTGTGGATATTTATAAATCAAATAGAGAATTAACGAAGTCGATGTGTAACGTCCCTGACTGGTGAATGCCAGATTGGGGGTCGAGTCCCGCTCAAACCCGTTAGTTTCTTTGGTCGCTGCAACTTCACCATTCATTGTGAGCTAAGGATGGGGGGTTTAGGGAGCCTATAGGTCTATCTGCTGAGTCATCGGCAGCCATTGCCTGGCCCTCCTTAGTCCCAAATTGGGGGCCTTTGACTGGGCCAGGCAGTACTACATATGATCCCTCTCTCTGTTTACGGTCCAATTCCCCTTTGCCTACTCACACACCGAATAGTCTAGCCTATTAATTACATATTCTCCTCTGTCCTCATACACCTGACAACACAGAGATTACCAAACAATTCTTCTTCACCCAAAGGGTTACTGCGCTGTAATTGTTCAGTGGCCACTTTCCTCTTGTTAAGGGTAGAACAGACTCTTTAGCTATGGTAGCAGCTCTTCTAGAAGAGGGACACTCCAAAATCAAACCATTGTTCTTTAGTATTGGGTAGTGCCATAACCTCTATACCATGGTCTTCCACTGTCTTTGGTTAGAGTTCTCTTGCTTGAGGGTACACTCGGGCACACTTTTCTATCTTATTTCTCTTAATCTTGTTTTGTTTAAGTTTTTATAGTCTATATAGGAGATATTTATTTTAATGTTACTGTTCTTAAAATATTTTATTTTTCCTTGTTTCCTTTCCTCACTAGGCTATTTTCCCTGTTGGAGCCCCTGGGCCTATAGCATCCTGCTTTTACAACTAGGGTTGTAGCTTAGCAAGAAATAATAATAATAATAATAATAATAATAACAATAATAATAACAGGGCATTGTCCTACTCGATAAGGCATTATCACTGTCCCTTGCCCCTGCCATTCATGAGCGACCTTTAAACCTTTAAGCCTCTAGTTTAAATTTAATAATAGCATATACAAAACTGTTGAACCATTTTAAAATTAACATTGGTTGTCAAGGACATAGAACAATTGCAAAAATAAAATCGAAGGATGAATTTACTGAACTAGATTGGCACTTAGTAGAGCGCAGACCTCTGCCGTGGCAGCTTATTTCTCAACCTTTTGCTCAACCTTGACCTTGACCCTTGACCATAACATGTATTAATTGGCTTGGATTTTCATACACTCAAATATGAGCCAAGTTTCAAGTCTAAGTGGCAACGATATCCAAACTTATGGCTGATTACGTGAATTGGGCATTTTGCTTGACCGTGACCTTGACCTTTGACCTTGACCTTCCAAAATTTAATATTTTCCAGCTATTTACATAACAGTTCATCCCTGCCAGTTTCATTACTCTACTATTAAAATTGTGTTCAGAAAGCTGTTCACAAACACACACAAACAAACAAACACACAAACTGGGGTGCAAACATAACCTCCTTCCAACTTCTTTGGCGGAGGTAATAAATTAAAATAGGTGAAGTTGTGATAGTTAACTTAACTGATATGATATATTAAAAAATTAAAGTCAAGGAAACTAACCGTTAATTTAAAGTAAAAAGAAAAAAAAGAAATTCTAAAAATACTTTTAATTTTGTTTTTGCTTTTCAATGAGATGAACTAATTGGAAAAACGATGAAGTTAATAAGTTTTTATCATTGAATCGTAACCAATCAGAGTTGAAAAGTTTCTTTTTTTTAGAAAGTTAAAAAAATATATTAAAAAAAAGAGCTTATTTGATTGAAGAGTTCATAACTGATAAATAAATATATGATTTTATTGCGTAACTACAAAATATTAGAAAAAAATATAAAAACAAGGGCGTTGATTTGAATATTGAAAAAGGATTTAATTTTTGACAATGTTAACGTTTGTTATGGAATGGTTAAAATTGAGTAAATACAATAAACCAATTGAATAATATTCGACTGGCATTGGAAATTGCCTAAAATCGATAGAGCACTTTTTTTAACAAAACATTAGTTAGCTTTAACCCTATTTTAAACCATGAGGATAAACACTGAGGAATTAACATGGTTAAAATCCATTTCATATTGTGCAAGTCTTGAAGGTTGTGGTACCCTTTTGGTAACATCCTGGCCCGGCAATCTGTTGGATTAGAGTGCAAGACCCGCTCAAGTTCAATAGTTTCTAATAGTGTCTGCAACCTCACCATCCTTATGAACTAGAAATGAGGTGTTTGGGATAAGTCTACCTGCTTAGTCACCAACAGCTATTGCCTGGCTCTCCCTGGTCCTAGCTTTGATGGGGAGGATGCTTGGGCGCCGGTCATATGTATATATGATCAGTCTCTAGGGCACAAGAGTTAATGGCCATTAGTTAATAAAGACTGTTGATACAAGTTAATGGCCAATCGTTAATAAAGACTGTTGATATAAGTTGATGACCAATAGTTAATTAAGACTGTTGATATAAGGTAATTGCCAATAGTAAATAAAGACTGTTAATATCAATGGCCAATAGTTAATAAAGACTGTTGATATCAATGGCCACTAGTTAATAAAGACTGTTGATATAATTTAATGGCCAATAGTTAATAAAGACTGTTGATATAATTTAATGGCCAATAGTTAATAAAGACTGTTGATATAAGTTAATGGCCAATAGTTAATAAAGACTGTTGATATAATTTAATGGCCAATAGTTAATAAAGACTGTTGATATAATTTAATGGCCAATAGTTAATAAAGACTACTGATATAAGTTAATGGCCAATAGTTAATAAAGACTGTTGATATAATTTAATGGAAAATAGTTCACAAAGACTGTTGATATAATTTAATGGCCAATAGTTATTAAAGACTATTGATATCAATGGCCAATAGTTAATAAAGACTGTTGATATAATTTAATGGCCAGTTAATAAAGACTGTTGATATCAATGGCCAATAGTTAATAAAGACTGTTGATATAATTTAATGGAAAATAGTTCACAAAGACTGTTGATATAATTTAATGGCCAATAGTTATTAAAGACTATTGATATCAATGGCCAATAGTTAATAAAGACTGTTGATATAATTTAATGGCCAGTTAATAAAGACTGTTGATATCAATGGCCAATAGTTAATAAAGACTGTTGATATAATTTAATGGAAAATAGTTCACAAAGACTGTTGATATAATTTAATGGCCAATAGTTATTAAAGACTATTGATATCAATGGCCAATAGTTAATAAAGACTGTTGATATAATTTAATGGCCAATAGTTAATAAAGACTACTGATATAAGTTAATGGCCAATAGTTAATAAAGACTGTTGATATAATTTAATGGAAAATAGTTCACAAAGACTGTTGATATAATTTAATGGCCAATAGTTATTAAAGACTATTGATATCAATGGCCAATAGTTAATAAAGACTGTTGATATAATTTAATGGCCAGTTAATAAAGACTGTTGATATCAATGGCCAATAGTTAATAAAGACTGTTGATATAATTTAATGGAAAATAGTTCACAAAGACTGTTGATATAATTTAATAGCCAATAGTTATTAAAGACTATTGATATCAATGGCCAATAGTTAATAAAGACTGTTGATATAATTTAATGGCCAGTTAATAAAGACTGTTGATATCAATGGCCAATAGTTAATAAAGACTGTTGATATCAATGGCCAATAGTTAATAAAGACTGTTGATATAATTTAATGGCCAGTTAATAAAGACTGTTGATATCAATGGCCAATAGTTAATAAAGACTGTTGATATCAATGGCCAATAGTTAATAAACACTATTGATATCAATGGCCAATAGTTAATGAAGACTGTTGATATAAGTTAATGGCCAGTTAATAAAGACTGTTGATATCAATGGCCAATAGTTAATAAAGACAGTTGATATCAATGGCCAATAGTTAATAAAGACTGTTGATATCAATGGCCAATAGTTAATAAAGACTGTTGATATCAATGGTCAATAGTTAATAAAGACAGTTGATATCAATGGCTAATAGTTAATAAAGACTGTTTATATAATTTAATGGCCAATAGTTAATAAAGAATGTTGATATCAATGGCCAATATTTGATAAAGACTGTTGATATAATTCAATGGCCAATAGTTAATAAAGACTATTGATATCAATGGCCAATACTTAATAAAGACTGTTGATATAAGTTAATGGCCAATAGTTAATAAAGACTGTTGATATCAATGGCTAATAGTTAATAACGACTGTTGATATAATTTAATGGCCAATAGTTAATAAAGACTATTGATATAAGTTAATGGAAAATAGTTAATAAATTGTTGATATAATTTAATGGCCAATAGTTAATAAACTGTTGATATAATTTAATGGCTAATAGTTAATAAAGACTATTGATATAAGTTAATGGCCAATAGTTAATAAAGACTGTTGATATTATTTAATGGCCAATAGTTAATAAAGACTGTTGATATATGTTAAGGACCAACAGTTAATTAAGACTGTTGATATAAGGTAATTGCCAATAGTATATAAAGACTGTTGATATCAATGGCCAATAGTTAATAAAGACTGTTGATATAATTAAATGGCCAATAGTTAATAAAGACTATTGATATAAGTTAATGGCCAATAGTTAATAAAGACTGTTGATATAATTAAATGGCCAATAGTTAATAAAGACTATTGATATAAGTTAATGGCCAATAGTTAATAAAGACTGTTGATATAATTTAATGGCTAATAGTTAATAAAGACTATTGATATAAGTTAATGGCCAATAGTTAATAAAGACTGTTGATATTATTTAATGACCAATAGTTAATAAAGACTGTTGATATAAGTTAAGGACCAACAGTTAATTAAGACTGTTGATATAAGGTAATAGCCAATAGTAAATAAAGACTGTAGATATCAATGGCCAATAGTTAATAAAGACTATTGATATAAGTTAATGGCAAATAGTTAATAAAAACTGTTGATAAAATTTAATGGCCAATAGTTGATAAAGACTGTTGATATAAGTTAATGACCAATAGTTAATTAAGACTGTTGATATAAGGTAATTGCCAATAGTAAATAAAGACTGTTGATATCAATGGCCAATAGGTAATAAAGACTGTTGGTATAATTTAATGGCCAATATTTATTAAAGACTATTGATATAAGTTAATGGCCAATAGTTAATAAAGACTGTTAATATAAGATAATGGCCAATAGTTAACTAAGACAGTTGATTTAAGGTAATGGGAAATAGTTAATAAAGGCTGTTGATATAAGTTAATAGCTAATAGTTAATTAAGACTGGTAATATAAGTTAATGGCCTATGGTTGATAAAGACTGTTGATATAAGTTAATAGCCAATAGTTAATAAAGACTGTTGATATAAGTTAATGGCCAATAGTTAATAAAGACTGTTAATATAAGATAATGGCCTATGATTAATAAAGACTGTTGATATAAGTTAATAGCCAATAGTTAATAAAGACTGTTGATATAAGTTAATGGCCAATAATTAGTAAAGACTGTTGATATAAGTTAATAGTCAATAGTTAATAAAGACTGTTGATATAAGTTAATGGCCAATAGTTAATAAAGACTGTTGATATAAGTTAATGGCCTATGATTAATAAAGACTGATGATATAAGTAAATAGCCAATAGTTAATAAAGACTGTTGATATAAGTTAATGGCCAATAGTTAATGAAGACTGTTGATATAAGTTAATGGCCTATGATTAATAAAGACTGTTGATATAACTTAATAGCCAATAGTTAATTAAGACTGTTAATAAAAGTTAATGGCCTATGATTAATAAAGACTGTTGATATAAGTTAATAGCCAATAGTTAATAAAGACTGTTGATATAAGTTAATGGCCAATAGTTAATAAAGACTGTTGATATAAGTTAATGGCCTATGATTAATAAAGACTGTTGATATAAGTTAATGGCCAATAGTTAATTAAGAATGTTGATATAGGTTATTGACCAATAGTTAATTAAGACTGTTGATATAAGTTAATGTCCAATAGTTAATAAAGACTGTTGATATAAGTTAATGGCCTATGATTAATAAAGACTGTTGATATAAGTTAATGGCCAATAGTTAATTAAGACTGTTGATATAGGTTATTGACCAATAGTTAATTAAGACTGTTGATATAAGTTAATGGCCTATGATTAATAAAGACTGTTGATATAAGTTAATGGCCAATAGTTAATTAAGACTGTTGATATAGGTTATTGACCAATAGTTAATTAAGACTGTTGATATAAGTTAATGGCCTATGATTAATAAAGACTGTTGATATAAGTTAATGGCCAATAGTTAATTAAGACTGTTGATATAGGTTATTGACCAATAGTTAATTAAGACTGTTGATATAAGTTAATGGCCTATGATTAATAAAGACTGTTGATAAAAGTTAATGGCCAATAGTTAATTAAGACTGTTGATATAAGTTAATGACCAATAAATAAAGACCGTTGATATAACTTGATGGCAAATAGTAAATAAAGACTGTTGATATAAGTTAATGACCAATAGTTAATAAAGATTGTCGATATAACTTACTGGTCTATAGTTAATTAAGACTACTGATATAAGTTAATGGCCAGTAGTTAATAAAGACTGTTGATATAAGTCAATGGACAATAGATGTTATAAGTTAATGGCTGATAGTTTATAAAAACTGTTGGTATGAGTTGATTTAATAGTCAATAGTTAAGAAAAAACTGTTAATATGAGGCAAGTTCATGGCTAATAATTGATAATTTTTTTTCTTTTTTTTAGTGGATAGGTTAATATTTATTCATAAAGATTTTTTTTAATTAGATAGGATTTTTTTTTTAAGAAATTCCATTAATGGTAAGCAGTTGAACCAATTTCTTAAGAAGTATAGCATTATTATTATTATTATTATTATTATTATTATTATTATTATTATTTCTTGCTAGGCTACACTATTTGAAAAAGAGGATGCTATAAGCTCAGGGGCCCCACCAGGGAAAAGAGCCCAGTGAGGATAGGAGACAAGGAAAATTAAAATATCCTGAGAACAGTAACAACATTAAAATAAATATTTCCAATGTAAACTATAAAATCTTTAACAAAATAAGAGGAAGAAAATTCAGATAGCATAGTGTGCCCGAGAGTACCCTCAAGTAAGAGAACTCTACCTCCAAGATAGTGCAAGACCATGGTACAGAGGCTATGACACTACCCAAGACTAGATGAGGGAAATGAAAAAAAATGGAGAAATGTATGAACATGACACGATAAAAAGATAGAAAGAGAAAGGAGGCAAGAAAGAATGAAAAATAAAAAATGAGGGGGGGGGGACGTAGGTCAAAGGTCAAAAGTTAGGACGAAAAAATTCCACTAACCTGAGGAGTCAGTTGAACTCATTAACAAGATAATTACACGAAATAATTGTTTATATTTTAATGAATTAAAATTTAAAGTCCACCAATTAACTCTTGATTAAATGAAAATAAAAATATTTAATTCATTTCCAAAGAATGAGAAAATACTCTTAAGTGTTTTTTAAATTCATTTTCTTCCCAAAGAATTCTTTGATTTCACGAAATTCAGAGTAATTGGCCCAGTCAACAATCGTATTTATCGTATTCGTAAGCTGGATTTATTCTTTCTGGGTCACGCTTAGAAATTGGCGTTACAATGAAAAGGGTCATACTGACCCAACGGGTGATTGGACAAGTCACATAATCCGAGAGGGAACGGAGCGCGCTTGGTGTGATCCGGGCGAGCAACTCCCGTAGACTGATGCTGAGAGAGACCGCGAAGCATGAGTCTCTCTCTCTCTCTCTCTCTCTCTCTCTCTCTCTCTCTCTCTCTCTCTCTCTCTCTCTCTTCTGCTTCCTTTCTGTTCTCCTCACTCTTCTTCATTAATTGTTATTCTGTATGTTTATTTACAGTTCTGAGAAAGCTTCAACTGTATTATCTAAATTGTTATAATACAAAGCAATGTTATAATGACGTCAATCATCTTAGATAATTCATTTGCATTCATAGATACCTCGATAGTTCCACTATATTCTGCCTCTAACTGGTTCTCTCCGTTTTTAACTCAGTCGCCTATATATATAGTATATATATATATATATATATATATATATATATATATATATATATATATATATATAAACTTGAAGGTAAATTTGAAGGACAGAGACCCAGAGAAGAGTAAAGGAAGTCAGTGCTAGATGACCTGAAGGGAGGATGAAGGTACCAAGAGATAAAAGAGGTGGCCATGAATAGTGAATTATGGAGGGTCACTATTCCACGAAAGGTGCCTTAGGGCAGAAATATATATATATATATAATATATATATATATATATATATATGTATGTATGTATGTATGTATGTATGTATATATATATACATATATATATATATATATATATATATTGTAGGTTTCGTTAAACGACAGATGACAGTATACCTAGTTTCACTTTCATCTTATTCAATTTCCTGTAGGCGCTCTTGAGTTCGGGGCTTGAAGTTCTGAAGATAATAAGAGATAACTATTTTGAAATAATTTCTTTTATTTTTTCTATGCATTATAACGAGCTTTCGGACTGTACTCCGTCCATAATCATGTTAAACTGAAACCTTAAAAATATTCCGTCGAATATTGTACATTTGTATAAATAATAATAGGAATATTCTAAAATGTTACAATTTTCGAAATAAAATACTTTTACAAAATACTTTTGCAAAAATTACAATATAAACAAGATATTATAGTGAAGACTAGAACTAGGGATAATTTCACTCACATATCATCCAGCCTCATCATTCTTTATAATTTCTTGCATTAAAATTACCCCCGTCCCACATTTTCACTCGGCCCCATCACTGGCCGTCAACAACATACATCTTGAAAAGACCTTCCCAAGAATGATACCCAACAAAGGGCTCAACTCAACGACTCACTAATCTCGTCAAA
>NC_090743.1:116946762-116968197 GCF_036898095.1 Palaemon carinicauda | reverse complement strand
CATCATATAATAATCACTGATTGCCATAACTTTTGAACCAATCATCTTATAATAATCACTGCTTGCCATAACTTTTGAACCAATCATCATATTAGAATCACTGATTGCCATAACTTTTGAACCAAACATCATATAAAAAAATCACTGATTGCCATAACTTTTGAGCCAATCATCTTATAAAAATCACTGATTGCCATAACTTTTGAACCAAATATCATATTAGAATCACTGATTGCCATAAATTTTGAACCAAACATCATATAACAATCACTGACTGCCATAACTTTTGAACCAAACTTCATATAAAGATTACTGATTTCCATATATTTTGAACCAAACTTCATATAAAGATTACTGATTGCCATATATTTTGAGCCAATCATCTTATAAAAATCACTGATTGCCATAACTTTTGAACCAAATATCATATTAGAATCACTGATTGCCATAACTTTAAATCAATCATCATATAATAATCACTGATTGCCATAACTTTTGAACCAATCACTTCATATAAAGATCACTGATTGCCATAACTTTTGAACCAATCATCTTATAAAAATCACTGATTGCCATAACTTTTGAACCAAATATCATATAAAAATCACTGATTGCCATAACTTTTGAATCCAAGCATCATATAAAATCACTGATTGCCATAACTTTTGAACCAATCATCATATAATAATCACTGCTTGCCATAACTTTTGAACCAAATATCATATTAGAATCACTGATTGCCATAAATTTTGAACCAAACATCATATAAAAATCACTGATTGCCATAACTTTTGAACCAATCATCATATAAAAATCACTGATTGCCATAACTTTTGAACCAAATATCATATAAAAATCACTGATTGCCATAAATTTTGAACCAAACATCATATAAAAATCACTGATTGCCATAACTTTTGAGCCAATCATATAAAAATCACTGATTGCCATAACTTTTGAACCAAATATCATATTAAATCACTGATTGCCATAACTTTTGAACCAAACATCATATAAAAATCACTGATTGCCATAAACTTTTGAACCAATCATCTTATAAAAATCACTGATTGCCATAACTTTTGAGCCAATCACCTTATAAAAAGCACTGATTGCCATAACTTTTGAATTAAATCATCATTATAAAATCACTGATTGCCATAACTTTTGAGCCAATCATCATATAATAATCACTGATTGCCATAACTTTTGAACAAATCATCTTATAATAATCACTGATTGCTATAAGTTTTGAACCAAACATCATATAAAAATTACTCTGCCATAACTTTTTAGCCAATCATCTTATAAAAATCACTGATTGCCATAACTTTTGAGCCAATCATTTTATAATTATCACTGAATGCCATAACTTTTGAACTAATCATCGTACAAAAATTACTGATTGCTATAACCTTTGAGCCAGTCATCTTATAAATACCAAAAATTGCCATAACTTTTGAACCAAACATTATATAAAAATTAGTGATTACCATAACTTTTGAACCAATCATCATATAAAAATTACTGATTGCCATAACTTTTGATTCAATCATCATATATCAATCACTGCTTGCCATAACGTTTGAACCAAACATCATACTAAAAATTATTGATGACCATAACTTTGGAGCCAATCACCTCATAAAAATCCCTTATTGCCATAACTTTTGAACCAATCATCATATAAAAATCACTAATTGCCATAACTCTTGACCCAAACATCATATCAAAATCACTGATTGCCATAACCTTAGAGCCAATCATCATGTAAAAGTCATTGATTGCCATAACTTTTGAACCGAACATCACATAAAAATCACTGATTGCCATAACTTTCGAAACAATCATCATAAAAAATACCGATTGCCATAACTTTTGAACCAAACGTATAAAAATCACTGATTGCATAACTTTTGAACCAAACATCATATAAAAATCACTGATTGCCATAACTTTTGAACAAATCTTCATATTAGAATCACTGATTGCAATAACTTCTGAACCAAACATCATATGAAAATTACTGATTGCCATAACCTTTGGGCTAATATTCTTATAAAAATCACTAATTGCCATAAATTCTGAACCAAACATCATATAAAAATCACTGACTGCCATAACTTTCTTACCAATCATGATATAAAAATTTCTGTTGTCACAACTTTTGAACCAAACATCATATAGAAATAACTAATTGCCATATCTTTTGAACCAAACATCATATAAAAATCACTGATTTCCATAACTTTTGAACCAATCATCATATAACAATTACTGATTGCCATAACTTTTGAACCAATCATCATATAAAAATCACTGTTTGCCATAACTTTTGAACTAAACAACATATAAAAATCAATGATTACCATAACTTTTGAGCCAATCATCATATAAAAATTACTGATTGCCATAACTTTTGAATCAAACATCATAAAAATCACTGATTGCCATAACTTTTGAGCCACACATCATATTAAAATTAGTGAGTGTCATAACTTTTGAGCCAATCATCATATAGGAATCACTGATTGCCCTATTTCTGAGCCAAACATCATATAAAAATCACTGATTGCTATAACCTTTGAGCCAATCATCATATAAAAATTACTGATTGCCATAACCTTTGAAACAAACATCATATAAAAATCACTGATTGACATAACTTTTGAACTATACATATAAAAATCACTGATTGCCATAAATTGAACCAAACATCACAAAAACTACCGAATGCCATAAATTTTGAACCATTCATCATATAAAAATCACTGATTGCCATAATTTCTGAGCCAAACATCATATAAAAATCACTGATTTCCATAACATTTAAGCCAAACATCATATAAAAATCATTGATTGCCATAACTTCTGAACCAATCAACAATATTTCTGGTATTCAACCATCATGAATCAAATGTTGCCAATTGTGGTAGAGGCAAAATAATTCAGATGATAAACCTAGGCTTTGAAATAACTTTGTCCCAATATGAGAGAATAAAAGAAGTTAACATGTGCAGTACACAGGAAAACATCATTCTCATTCTCAGAAGAAAATGACAAAATATATATTAATAGCATGGAGGAAGATTATATCATCTGCAGAATAATGGGCAGCGATGACAAACAACCAATGCCTAGGTTTGGAGGATTTGCTTTCGCCACTGGGAATGTATACATTGAGAAAGCCAAATACTGACTACCTTATGCCCATTCAAACAGCCCATTACATACAGCACCACTGCAAACCATTGGGAAAGTTAAATACTGACTACCTTACGCCCATTCAAACAGCCCATTACATATAGCACCACTGCAAACCATTGAGAAAGCCAAATACTGACTACCTTATGCCCATTCAAACAACCCATTACATAAAGCACCACTGCAAACCATTGAGAAAGTTAAATACTGACTACCTTATGCCCATTCAAACAGCCCATTACAGAGAGCACCACTGCAAACCATTGAGAAAGTTAAATACTGACTATCTTATGCCCATTCAAACAGCCCATTACATAAAGCACCACTGCAAACCATTGAGAAAGTTAAATACTGACTACCTTACGCCCATTCAAACAGCCCATTACAGACAGCACCACTGCAAACCATTGAGAAAGCCAAATATTGACTACCTTATGCCCATTCAAACAGCCCATTACATAAAGCACCACTGCAAACCATTGAGAAAGTTAAATACTGACTACCTTACGCCCATTCAAACAGCCCATTACAGAGAGCACCACTGCAAACCATTGATAAAGCCAAATACTGACTACCTTATGCCAATTCAAACAGCCCATTACATATAGCACCACTGCAAACCATTGATAAAGCCAAATACTGACTACCTTATGCCCATTCAAACAGCCCATTACATAAAGCACCACTGCAAACCATTGATAAAGCCAAATACTGACTACCTTACGCCCATTCAAACAGCCCATTACATACAGCAACACTGCAAACCATTGGGAAAGCCAAATACTGACTACCTTATGCCCATTCAAACAGCCCATTACATATAGCACCACTGCAAACCATTGATAAAGCCAAATACTGACTACCTTATGCCCATTCAAACAGCCCATTACATATAGCACCACTGCAAACCATTGATAAAGCCAAATACTGACTACCTTATGCCCATTCAAACAGCCCATTACATAAAGCACCACTGCAAACCATTGATAAAGTCAAATACTGACTACCTTACGCCCATTCAAACAGCCCATTACATACAGCAACACTGCAAACCATTGGGAAAGCCAAATACTGACTACATTATGCCCATTCAAACAGCCAATTACATACAGCACCACTGCAAACCATTGAGAAAGTTAAATACTGACTACCTTATGCCCATTCAAACAGCCCATTACATATAGCACCACTGGAAACCATTGATAAAGCCAAATACTGACTACCTTATGCCTATTCAAACCGCCCATTACATAAAGCACCACTGCAAACCATTGAGAAAGTTAAATACTGACTACCTTATGCCTATTCAAACCACCCATTACATACAGCAACACTGCAAACCATTGGGAAAGTTAAATACTGACTACCTTATGCCCATTCAAACAGCCCATTACATACAGCAACACTGCAAACCATTGGGAAAGCCAAATACTGACTACCTTATGCCCATTCAAACAGCCAATTACATACAGCACCACTGCAAACCATTGAGAAAGTTAAATACTGACTACCTCATGCCCATTCAAACAGCCCATTACATATAGCACCACTGGAAACCATTGATAAAGCCAAATACTGACTACCTTATGCCTATTCAAACCGCCCATTACATAAAGCACCACTGCAAACCATTGAGAAAGTTAAATACTGACTACCTTATGCCCATTCAAACAGCAAATTACATAAAGCACCACTGCAAACCATTGATAAAGCCAAATACTGACTACCTTATGCCCATTCAAACAGCCCATTACATAAAGCACCACTGCAAACCATTGATAAAGCCAAATACTGACTACCTTATGCCTATTCAAACCGCCCATTACATAAAGCACCACTGCGAACCATTGAGAAAGTTAAATACTGACTACCTTATGCCCATTCAAACAGCCCATTACATAAAGCACCACTGCAAACCATTGATAAAGTTAAATACTGACTACCTTATGCCCATTCAAACAGCCCATTACATATAGCACCACTGCAAACCATTGAGAAAGTTAAATACTGACTACCTTATGCCCATTCAAACAGCCCATTACAGAGAGCACCACTGCAAACCATTGAGAAAGTTAAATACTGACTACCTTATGCCCATTCAAACAGCCCATTACATAAAGCACCACTGCAAACCATTGATAAAGCCAAATACTGACTACCTTATGCCCATTCAAACAGCCCATTACATAAAGCACCACTGCAAACCATTGAGAAAGTTAAATACTGACTACCTTATGCCCATTCAAACAGCCCATTACATAAAGCACCACTGCAAACCATTGATAAAGCCAAATACTGACTACCTTATGCCCATTCAAACAGCCAATTACATATAGCACCACTGCAAACCATTGAGAAAGTTAAATACTGACTACCTTATGCCCATTCAAACAGCCCATTACAGAGAGCACCACTGCAAACCATTGAGAAAGTTAAATACTGACTACCTTATGCCCATTCAAACAGCCCATTACATATAGCACCACTGCAAACCATTGATAAAACCAAATACTGACTACCTTATGCCCATTCAAACAGCCCATTACATATAGCACCACTGCAAACCATTGATAAAGCCAAATACTGACTACCTTATGCCCATTCAAACAGCCCATTACATAAAGCACCACTGCAAACCATTGATAAAGCCAAATACTGACTACCTTATGCCCATTCAAACAGCCCATTACATAAAGCACCACTGCAAACCATTGATAAAGCCAAATACTGACTACCTTATGCCCATTCAAACAGCCCATTACACATAGCACCACTGCAAACCATTGATAAAGCCAAATACTGACTACCTTATGCCCATTCAAACAGCCCATTACATAAAGCACCACTGCAAACCATTGATAAAGCCAAATACTGACTACCTTATGCCCATTCAAACAGCCCATTACATAAAGCACCACTGCAAACCATTGATAAAGCCAAATACTGACTACCTTATGCCCATTCAAACAGCCCATTACATAAAGCACCACTGCAAACCATTGATAAAGCCAAATACTGACTACCTTATGCCCATTCAAACAGCCCATTACATACAGCACCACTGCAACCCATTGAGAAAGTTAAATACTGACTACCTTATGCCCATTCAAACAGCCCATTACATAAAGCACCACTGCAAACCATTGAAAAAGCCAAATACTGACTACCTTATGCCCATTCAAACAGCCCATTACATATAGCACAACTGCAAACCATTGAGAAAGTTAAATACTGACTACCTTATGCCCATTCAAACAGCCCATTACATAAAGCACCACTGCAAACCATTGAGAAAGTTAAATACTGACTATCTTATGCCCATTCAAACAGCCCATTACATAAAGCACCACTGCAAACCATTGAGAAAGTTAAATACTGACTACCTTACGCCCATTCAAACAGCCCATTACAGAGAGCACCACTGCAAACCATTGATAAAGCCAAATACTGACTACCTTATGCCCATTCAAACAGCCCATTACATATAGCACCACTGCAAACCATTGATAAAGCCAAATACTGACTACCTTATGCCCATTCAAACAGCCCATTACATAAAGCACCACTGCAAACCATTGATAAAGCCAAATACTGACTACCTTACGCCCATTCAAACAGCCCATTACATACAGCAACACTGCAAACCATTGGGAAAGCCAAATACTGACTACCTTATGCCCATTCAAACAGCCCATTACATATAGCACCACTGCAAACCATTGATAAAGCCAAATACTGACTACCTTATGCCCATTCAAACAGCCCATTACATATAGCACCACTGCAAACCATTGATAAAGCCAAATACTGACTACCTTATGCCCATTCAAACAGCCCATTACATAAAGCACCACTGCAAACCATTGAGAAAGTTAAATACTGACTACCTTATGCCCATTCAAACAGCCCATTACATAAAGCACCACTGCAAACCATTGATAAAGCCAAATACTGACTACCTTATGCCCATTCAAACAGCCCATTACATATAGCACCACTGCAAACCATTGAGAAAGTTAAATACTGACTACCTTATGCCCATTCAAACAGCCCATTACAGAGAGCACCACTGCAAACCATTGAGAAAGTTAAATACTGACTACCTTATGCCCATTCAAACAGCCCATTACATATAGCACCACTGCAAACCATTGATAAAGCCAAAATACTGACTACCTTATGCCCATTCAAACAGCCCATTACATATAGCACCACTGCAAACCATTGATAAAGCCAAATACTGACTACCTTATGCCCATTCAAACAGCCCATTACATAAAGCACCACTGCAAACCATTGATAAAGCCAAATACTGACTACCTTATGCCCATTCAAACAGCCCATTACATAAAGCACCACTGCAAACCATTGATAAAGCCAAATACTGACTACCTTATGCCCATTCAAACAGCCCATTACACATAGCACCACTGCAAACCATTGATAAAGCCAAATACTGACTACCTTATGCCCATTCAAACAGCCCATTACATAAAGCACCACTGCAAACCATTGATAAAGCCAAATACTGACTACCTTATGCCCATTCAAACAGCCCATTACATAAAGCACCACTGCAAACCATTGATAAAGCCAAATACTGACTACCTTATGCCCATTCAAACAGCCCATTACATAAAGCACCACTGCAAACCATTGATAAAGCCAAATACTGACTACCTTATGCCCATTCAAACAGCCCATTACATAAAGCACCACTGCAACCCATTGAGAAAGTTAAATACTGACTACCTTATGCCCATTCAAACAGCCCATTACATAAAGCACCACTGCAAACCATTGAAAAAGCCAAATACTGACTACCTTATGCCCATTCAAACAGCCCATTACATATAGCACCACTGCAAACCATTGAGAAAGTTAAATACTGACTACCTTATGCCCATTCAAACAGCCCATTACAGAGAGCACCACTGCAAACCATTGAGAAAGTTAAATACTGACTATCTTATGCCCATTCAAACAGCCCATTACATAAAGCACCACTGCAAACCATTGAGAAAGTTAAATACTGACTACCTTACGCCCATTCAAACAGCCCATTACAGAGAGCACCACTGCAAACCATTGATAAAGCCAAATACTGACTACCTTATGCCCATTCAAACAGCCCATTACATATAGCACCACTGCAAACCATTGATAAAGCCAAATACTGACTACCTTATGCCCATTCAAACAGCCCATTACATAAAGCACCACTGCAAACCATTGATAAAGCCAAATACTGACTACCTTACGCCCATTCAAACAGCCCATTACATACAGCAACACTGCAAACCATTGGGAAAGCCAAATACTGACTACCTTATGCCCATTCAAACAGCCCATTACATATAGCACCACTGCAAACCATTGATAAAGCCAAATACTGACTACCTTATGCCCATTCAAACAGCCCATTACATATAGCACCACTGCAAACCATTGATAAAGCCAAATACTGACTACCTTATGCCCATTCAAACAGCCCATTACATAAAGCACCACTGCAAACCATTGATAAAGCCAAATACTGACTACCTTACGCCCATTCAAACAGCCCATTACATACAGCAACACTGCAAACCATTGGGAAAGCCAAATACTGACTACATTATGCCCATTCAAACAGCCAATTACATAAAGCACCACTGCAAACCATTGAGAAAGTTAAATACTGACTACCTTATGCCCATTCAAACAGCCCATTACATATAGCACCACTGGAAACCATTGATAAAGCCAAATACTGACTACCTTATGCCTATTCAAACCGCCCATTACATAAAGCACCACTGCAAACCATTGAGAAAGTTAAATACTGACTACCTTATGCCTATTCAAACCGCCCATTACATACAGCAACACTGCAAACCATTGGGAAAGTTAAATACTGACTACCTTATGCCCATTCAAACAGCCCATTACATACAGCAACACTGCAAATCATTGGGAAAGCCAAATACTGATTACCTTATGCCCATTCAAACAGCCAATTACATACAGACCACTGCAAACCATTGAGAAAGTTAAATACTGACTACCTCATGCCCATTCAAACAGCCCATTACATATAGCACCACTGGAAACCATTGATAAAGCCAAATACTGACTACCTTATGCCTATTCAAACCGCCCATTACATAAAGCACCACTGCAAACCATTGAGAAAGTTAAATACTGACTACCTTATGCCCATTCAAACAGCCCATTACATAAAGCACCACTGCAAACCATTGATAAAGCCAAATACTGACTACCTTATGCCCATTCAAACAGCCCATTACATAAAGCACCACTGCAAACCATTGATAAAGCCAAATACTGACTACCTTATGCCTATTCAAACCGCCCATTACATAAAGCACCACTGCAAACCATTGAGAAAGTTAAATACTGACTACCTTATGCCCACTCAAACAGCCCATTACATAAAGCACCACTGCAAACCATTGATAAAGCCAAATACTGACTACCTTATGCCCATTCAAACAGCCCATTACATATAGCACCACTGCAAACCATTGAGAAAGTTAAATACTGACTACCTTATGCCCATTCAAACAGCCCATTACAGAGAGCACCACTGCAAACCATTGAGAAAGTTAAATACTGACTACCTTATGCCCATTCAAACAGCCCATTACATAAAGCACCACTGCAAACCATTGATAAAGCCAAATACTGACTACCTTATGCCCATTCAAACAGCCCATTACATAAAGCACCACTGCAAACCATTGAGAAAGTTAAATACTGACTACCTTATGCCCATTCAAACAGCCCATTACATAAAGCCCCACTGCAAACCATTGATAAAGCCAAATACTGACTACCTTATGCCCATTCAAACAGCCCATTACACATAGCACCACTGCAAACCATTGAGAAAGTTAAATACTGACTACCTTATGCCCATTCAAACAGCCCATTACAGAGAGCACCACTGCAAACCATTGAGAAAGTTAAATACTGACTACCTTATGCCCATTCAAACAGCCAATTACATATAGCACCACTGCAAACCATTGATAAAGCCAAATACTGACTACCTTATGCCCATTCAAACAGCCCATTACATATAGCACCACTGCAAACCATTGATAAAGCCAAATACTGACTACCTTATGCCCATTCAAACAGCCCATTACATAAAGCACCACTGCAAACCATTGATAAAGCCAAATACTGACTACCTTATGCCCATTCAAACAGCCCATTACATAAAGCACCACTGCAAACCATTGATAAAGCCAAATACTGACTACCTTATGCCCATTCAAACAGCCCATTACACATAGCACCACTGCAAACCATTGATAAAGCCAAATACTGACTACCTTATGCCCATTCAAACAGCCCATTACATAAAGCACCACTGCAAACTATTGATAAAGCCAAATACTGACTACCTTATGCCCATTCAAACAGCCCATTACATAAAGCACCACTGCAAACCATTGATAAAGCCAAATACTGACTACCTTATGCCCATTCAAACAGCCCATTACATAAAGCACCACTGCAAACCATTGATAAAGCCAAATACTGACTACCTTATGCCCATTCAAACAGCCCATTACATAAAGCACCACTGCAACCCATTGAGAAAGTTAAATACTGACTACCTTATGCCCATTCAAACAGCCCATTACATAAAGCACCACTGCAAACCATTGAAAAAGCCAAATACTGACTACCTTATGCCCATTCAAACAGCCCATTACATATAGCACCACTGCAAACCATTGAGAAAGTTAAATACTGACTACCTTATGCCCATTCAAACAGCCCATTACAGAGAGCACCACTGCAAACCATTGAGAAAGTTAAATACTGACTACCTTATGCCCATTCAAACAGCCCATTACATAAAGCACCACTGCAAACCATTGATAAAGCCAAATACTGACTACCTTATGCCCATTCAAACAGCCCATTACATACAGCACCACTGCAAACCATTGAGAAAGTTAAATACTGACTACATTACGCCCATTCAAACAGCCCATTACATACAGCACCACTGCAAACCATTGAGAAAGTTAAATACTGACTACCTTACGCCCATTCAAACAGCCCATTACATACAGCACCACTGCAAACCATTGGGAAAGCCAAATACTGACTACCTTATGCCCATTCAAACAGCCCATTACATATAGCACCACTGCAAATCATTGAGAAAGCCAAATACTGACTACCTTATGCCCATTCAAACAGCCCATTACATAAAGCACCACTGGAAACCATTGAGAAAGCCAAATACTGACTACCTTATGCCCATTCAAACAGCCCATTACATACAGCACCACTGCAAACCATTGGGAAAGTTAAATACTGACTACCTTACGCCCATTCAAACAGCCCATTACATACAGCAACACTGCAAACCATTGAGAAAGCCAAATACTGACTACCTTACGCCCATTCAAACAGCCCATTACATACAGCAACACTGCAAACCATTGAGGAAGCCAAATACTGACTACCTTATGCCCATTCAAACAGCTCATTACATAAAGCACCACTGCAAACCATTGAGAAAGTTAAATACTGACTACCTTACGCCCATTCAAACAGCCCATTACAGAGAGCACCACTGCAAACCAGTGAGAAAGTTACTGACAACCTTGCCCCCATATAAACAGCCCATTACAGACAGCAACACTGTAAAAGAACAAATTTAGCTGCAGCTGGGCTTGCATAAGATGGGCAGCAATATGTAATCTATACATTTGATCTTGAGGTGTGTTTGAAAGCTCTCCTTTTGATATAGAGGTTCTGAGTAATACATACAACACATCATTCTCCTTGGCCCATTTCTCACAGCCATGAACTACATTGGCATGATAACAGCTCACAAGTGCATTGATCTGGCTATTGAGAGATTCTTCTTAAATCCAGTTTTTGTATTTGATTTCAAGATGTCTTTACCATTTAGAAGTCTAAATGAACTGAAATATTTTATATAATTTGCATTATTTTTCTGAGCCCAACTTGTACAAGTGGCTGTCTGAAGAGTGTCCTGAGTGGCTAAGCCAATGCAAAACAAAAGCTCTTCTTTGCCTCAGAGCAGTGTGTGAGGCAATGGTACGTCTGCAGATGGATCAGTTCATCTCAGAGGAATGTATTCAAATTAACAACCCTGAAGCTATAACCGTGAGAAACTTAACCTTGCTCTTAAAGATCTCTCAGTCCAGGACTTTATCCAGAAGTATCAGTACTATGACAAGGTTTGCATAGGACATCTGAGAAAGACAGCCACGTTCTGGTTCTCTTTCATTGATCACTGCTATCTAGTTTACAAGCTTCAATGTGCAGTCAAGACAAACAATTTTAAATTTGTCCACAAGTGCAGTGGTGAGACGGTTGAACTGTTCTTTGAGAAGACACTAGAGATATACGATATAATTGATGATCCGGAGTGGCCGAAGACAGGAAAGTATAATGAGTAAGAGGCTGCATTGACCAGTAAGTGTGAAGAGGCAGTGCAGTATACCATGGATGCATTATGCAATTCAATGTTTCACTAATCCTTTCAACATCGCAGACAAAGATCAGCTGTTCTCAGTGATTTCTAGTGCTCCTGTCTCCATAGAAATGGAGCATAATGTTCTCCAAGAAGAAGTTCTTGGGAAGGAACTCAAGAAGGCCTTCATTAAGGAAGGATTTTAGGTTGTTTCTGATAAGTTTTTTTTTTTTACTCTATTCGCTGGCAGAAGTTGACAACAATGGAGTCCTGCAACAAGATAGTCCCAGTGGCCTCCATCAAAGGAAAAATTAATGTAAATTTTTTGTTGCAGTTTTCAGAAGTAATATGCTAGTCACTAGATTTAAAAACAGATTTCTTTAGGTGGCATAAAAATCAGTTGTGATATTCTCTTTTGCAGTACCAGGAGCAGAGTAATCTAGCCTTTATACTACGGATAAAATCCCAACTACTGGATGAACCCCTGGGCCTTGATGAATTGACACAGTACACACTTACTCCAGTCCCCCATATTATTGGCATATCTGATGGATTATTTACAAAGATAAACAAGCTTGCTATGCTCCACTGCCTACTAGAGGACAGTCACCATGATGTACCCTACCCAAAAAGAAGGAATGCACAATCAGGATGGCATGGCCCTATTACATGTACTCACCAATATTCCTCCTACATTTTGTCAGATCTGCAGGAAAGTGCAGATTGCTATGGAGCAAACTCTATCCAAGTGAAAAACTCTGAGATGCAGATGGTCAGAGAAATTCATCATTGATGGTCCAGCAACCAGAAAACCCGCTGATTAAGCTCTTCATGGCAAATGAAGAAAACACAGCTGTACTAATAACTGCTTCGAGTATGGGGGAAACAATTAGGCAGTTTGCAAATTTCAGTGTGGAGCAGCAATCATCAATGTAGAGAGAAAGGCTTACCACTTGGTCACATCAGAGCCTGATGTGACCAAGTGGCCAAAAATGTCATAAAAGTTGACAATTTTTTTCAATACCATAACATCTATCATTAGTTACGGCTATGGGTTCTTATTTTTGTATTTATTTTCTTTTTTCTTTTTCTTTTTTTGTCGCATGTCTCTTGTACGGCAAAATTTATCATTTTCCTATTTCTTATGATGAGAAACTTCAAAAGAGTTTGCGTAACACTCTCAGCACTAGTTTGTTTCTTCTGCAGGGGCCTAAATATGATCATGGCTCGGTGTTATTTGGCCAAAACTAGGAAAATTGCAGTTAAATAATACACGAGTAGACAAGCGTAGAGTTGAAGGTTACATTTAATTAAAATTTTAACCTTAAAACACATGTCATACTTTTAAAGCATAGTTTATTGTGTGAAGTTTTGTTTTGAAGCTCAAAATGCATAATTTTGTAGATTATTCTTTAAATCTTCCTTTCGGTTTTAAAGGACCTCAAAATCTGATGGACTCCTATTTACTCAAAATTGTAAAAAATCTATTCCTTGTACATAAACATACTTGATATGCATTGCTTATTACAGTATCTGTAGACAAAGGTTACCCTTACCCTTAAAAAGACGGCTCTACCGAATATACACAAATAGCTACCTTTCAAAAGTAATTGGGATAGGAAGTTTATTTTGACGTCCATGTACAGTTTTCTTTTATATATATCAAGAAATTCATTGGAACCCTTTCTAGCTTCATTGTTTTTTTTTTTCAAAAAAAAAAAAAAAAAAGAAAAAAAGATGGCATAAGTTAGCTATGGGGACACAATACAACTCTAACTATATCATGGAATTTGAGTATGGTGGGCCATGATGATGTTATAGAAATGATTCTCTCAAATACAGCATCTGAGTTTATAAACTGACTGGACAACCATAACAGAGAGAGTACTTACAGGCTTAAAGGCTGCCCATGAATGGCAGAGGCAAGGGATAGTGATATTGCTCTATCGAGCAGGACAATGCCCTAGAGACTGACCATGTTATATATGATCAGCGCTCAAACCAGGACCAAGGAGGGACAGGAAATGGGTGCTGAAGACTCAGCAGATAGACCTTCAGGCTCTCCCAAAAGCCAACATCCTGAGCTCACAAGGATGGTAAGGTTGCAGCGACCAAAGGAACTAACAAGTTTGAGCGGGATTCGAACTCCAGTCTGGCAATCACCAGGTAAGGACATACCACCAGGCCACCAGAGAGTACGAAGGTGCACATACCAGTGGTATAACAGCTTAATAAACATAACAATAGTATTATTGATGAAAATATTAAAAACAATGAAACTGCTAATACGAGAATGAGTGATATATATATATATATATATATAGACAGTATATATATATATATATATATAGAGTATGTATATATATGCATATATATATATATATATATACAGTATATATATGTATATATACATATATATATATATATATATATAGTGTGTGTATATATATATATATATATAGTTATTTTCCTAATACAGATAAGTTAGAGAGAATTTTGACAGCGATGTGATGTAACAAAGAACATATTAATCTTAGTTCCACTGTAATCACATTCCTAAGATTCTCTCTCTCTCTCTCTCTCTCTCTCTCTCTCTCTCTCTCTCTCGTTTGCAGTATAGAAACCTAACCTTGTTGCTGCATAATATTCAAAGTATATTGACAAGAGATTAGACTGTATATATCAATATATATACATATATATATATATATATATATATAAATATATATATATATTCAAAGTATATTGTCAAGAGATTAGACTGTATATATCAATATATATATATATATATATATATAAATATATATATATATAGATATATATATATATATATATATATAACGGATTTTGAGCGAAGCGAAAAATCTATTTTTGGGTGAGATAGCCATGTCGTCCTGATGGAAGTTCCTATAGGGTAGCTTCCTAGGGTATATTACAACTACGGCGATATTCCCAGAGAATTTACCTTAAGGTACCAGAATTCTAACTCCTGGAGCGAGTATCCCTCGTGAAAGGGATATCGCGACATATCAGAGGACGTATTCTAGACACGTCACATGGCAATCTACGACCTGAACAGAGATTCGTCTCGTAGGAGGGAGATTGACGAGATACGAATTCGGGAAAGAAAAAGGGGAGCCGCTCCCAAGGCTTGCCTATCCCCCGATTCGTATGCGTGCCTGGCGCCAATCCTGGCGCCATCTGTATTCCTTGTAGCGTACACGAGGTGCTACAGATACTGTATGTAGGGAGGGGTCCTACAGCCCTTTCTTAGAAAGGCAAGGGCGGGTCCATCAGGACGACATGGCTATCTCACCCAAAAATAGATTTTTCGCTTCGCTCAAAATCCGTTTTTTGGGCTCAAGCCATGTCGTCCTGATGGAAGTGTACCAGAGCATTACTGTATCTGTGGATTCTCAGAACGTGCCGTACTCCCCGGAGGTAATTTTTTCCCGGTCGACTAGACCTAGAGACCTAAGATGTTACCGTTATACATCTTTTCAACTAACTGTAAACTATGTTAGAGCTTCCTGCCCCCTACAGGGAAGAGTCCTACTAGACTCTGGAAAAGTCTCGAAGAGTACATATATCTATGTACGAATACCAGGCAAGCTAATATAGTGGTCTCGCCCTATATTAAGTAAAGCATAGTTTGTAAAGGACCACTGCGTCAATATGAAATATCGACCAGTTTTCCGCACAATACTTGTATTGGACAAAGGTTTTATATCCGCATAGGAGGAAAACCAATGCAACATAGCTTGCATAAAGGAACAATTCTATTAGAATTATCCCAGATAAGGTACATAGAATGAATGCTCAATTATACCAGTAAATTGACACAGGTGAAGGAGACGCAAGGTTCTCAAGAACCAGATTATTGACAGGCAATAAATAGACAGGTTAACCACAATTATATATATATATATATATATATATATAGAAGAGGATAACCCAAAACTTTAAGCATAAGTATGATAGTAAACAGGGCTTGTTTGTCTGAAAGAAAAACATTAGATGCCACTTTTAAGATACCGAGGTATCAAAGTCATAAAAGCCTGTATTACAAATCAATGACATTAGCGTTAGAAACGCTCGGCACACATGTCTGCACTTATGCTAGGTTCACCTTCGGAAATGGAACAGTCTGGATGGGCAACACAGTGCCCTCACTTAGTTTGTAGTACAGTATGTAACTACACACTCACCCTGGAATTAATCGTCCCAATTAAGACCACTGTTCCTCGCAGAGTTAAACAGTAGGGTTAACACCGCGACCCACTGCTACCACAGATCTCTTTTAGTTCCTCTACTTGCTTCGCATCGTGGCGAAAGAACACTCTGGAAGACTTCCAGCCAGTGTATGAACGGAGATGTTCAAAATCCATGCAATCAAAGAAATTTAAGAATGAGGCAACTTTCCTCGGATCGTGACCTGCGGGTGTATTGTCAGGATCCGCTCTGCGAATAAAATATGTGATTTTTGCTCTGAGTTGATTCAGAGATAAATTTGAGCCTGATGTTTCTCCCCTGAATAGTTGACCACCCTTGAAGTCTGAAGTTCTATGAAGATAGACCTTTAGGCATTCTACTGGACATAGAGATGCATCTTCTTTCAGAGGGCAGATTCTCCAGGGACCCCACCTGTTGGTGGGTAACTCATTCTTGGCGAGAAACGTAGGATCCGGAAACAGGTTCAGTTCTTCCCCATCCAGGAACTGAACACGACCTGCCTCTCTCGAGAGGCTACAATTTCACTAACCCTGGCCCCGGACGCGAGTGCAAATTAGGAAAATAACTTTTTGTGTTAAATCCTTTAACGCACATTCTTCATTGCTCAACAGAGAAGCGAAATGAAGAACTTGTCTAAAGACCATGAAATGGGCTTTGGAGGTGCTGAAGGTCTGAGCCTAGCACAGGCTTTCGGGACTTTATTAAAGATCTCGTTACCTAGGTCGACCTGGAAGGCATATAGAATGGGTCTTGTCAAAGCAGACTTACACGCTGAAATCGTGTTCGCTGCCAAACCTTGACCATGGAGGTGGGGAAAAAAGATAAGCAGAAGTCTGTCAAGATCTCCTGCGGAATCTTCGCCTTGACAAAAGGCCACCCATTTTCTCCAAGATGACTCATATTGCCTTCTAGTAGATTTGCATTTATATTCCTCAATGAAGTCTATACTGGCTTTCGAAATCCCGAAACGCTTTCTCACCGCTAGGGAGAGAAAATCATGAACTGCAGGGTCCGGGTTTTCTGTAATGAAGCGCAGACAGTTGACTTCTGGACTCGCTGGGTCAGAACTGGATCTGGTAGTGGTACAAACTTCAGCTACAGTTCCAATGCCAGGAGGAACCACACGCTGTTCGGCCACTTGTGGGCCACTATTGCCGCTACCCTTTGAAGGATCTCAGTTTGTTGAGGACCCTCAACAGAAGGTTGTGAGGAGGGAACAGATAAATCTTGGACCATCTGTTCCAGTCGAGGGACATCGCGTCCACTGCTTCCGCTAAGGGGTCCTCGTACAGGGCACGTACAGGGGCAACTTCTTGTTGTCTTTCGTCGCAAAGAGGTCTATCTGCAGTTCTGGGACTGATTCAGAATGAAGGAGAATGATCCTGCGTCTAAGGACCATTCCGACTCTATCGGTGTGAACCTGGATAGAGCGTCCGCTGTCACATTGCGGACTCCTTGAAGGTGAACTGCCGACAGGTACCACTTCTTCTTTTCCGCCAATCGGAAGACGGCCAACATCACCTGGTTGAGAGGTGGTGACCTCGATCCTTGTCAATTCAAGTATCTTACAACTACCTCGCTGTCTATTACCACTTTATGTGGAACGAATGACGCGGGGAGACTTTCTTTAAGGTAAGGAGCACTGCCCTAGCTTCTAGAAAGTTTTATGAGAAAGGTCTTGAATAGTCTGGACCAAGTCCCCTGGACTTTTTTCCGATGAGAGTGACCTCCCCATCCCTCCTTTGAGGCGTCTGAGTGAATCGTCACCGACGGGGGAGGTGGCTGAAGAAGAACCTGACTTCTTTAGATGTCTGGCTTGGGACCAAGGCCTGAGAAGAGTACTTAGCCGAAGCGGCTGGTCTTCTCAGATCTCTTCACGCGTTTGATGCATAACTTCTCCAAACTCCGATTGCATCCTTTAGCTGTGCTCTTAGCACTGGGTCTGTCACCGAAGCAAACTGGAGAGAGCGCAGTACTCTCTCCTGCTCGTGTCTTGATATCCTTTCGGAATCTTGAAGTCTCTTGACAGAACCCGCTATCTCCTTCCTTTTCTTCGCTGGGGTGGAGAAACGGTGTGACAAAAGGTCCCAGTGGATCTTAGCCACTGGAACTTTTGAGATGGAGAAAGTCGAGACTTTTTCTGTTGATCTTGAAGCCTAGGTACTCTAGGAACTGGATCACTGACTGGAAGCTTGCAAGCATTCTGTCTCGGATGCTGCCCACACCAACCAGTCGTCCAGGTAGGCTACTACCTGAATTCCCTTTAGGCGAAATTGTTTGAGAGCTACGCTCGCAAGCTTCGTAAAAATCCTTGGGGCTATGTTTAGCCTGAATGGCATGGCTCCGAAGGCGTATAGTCTTCGCTGTAGCCTGAACCCTAGGTAGGGGGAGAGTCGATGGCTAATTGGAATGTGCCAGTAGGCATCTGACAAGTCTATAGAGACGGAATATGCCCTCTTGGGCAGTAAGGTCCTTATGTGTTGCAGTGTTAGCATTTTGAATTTGCAATTCACTATGAACTTGTTAAGTGGCGACAAGTCCAGAATGACTCTGAGCTTTTCCGAGTCTTTCTTGGGAACACAAAACAGCCTCCCTTAGAAATTGATGGGCTTCACCCTTTTTCTCCAACCGTTCTTGAACGTACTCCTCCATAACGGGGGTGGAGTGTTGGAAAAACCGAAGGTACGGGGGTGGAGTGCTGTACCAGCTCCCGCCCAATCCATTCTTGAGTAGGCTGTGGGCCCAGGGATCGAAGGTCCACCGATCCCGAAATTTCAGAAGTCTCCCTCCTACCGGTATCACCTCACTTGGACTGCTGTCCTGAGGTCTTGCCTTCCTGACCACGACCACCCCTGAATCCCCTTCCCCTTGAGGGGCGTCTAGACGAGCCTCTGGCTGCTCCTCTAGGCTTTGCTCGGAAGGAAGTAGACTGCCCTTCGAACGCTGGGGTGAAAGCCGTGGACTGTGTCGACACGGCCTGGGGTACCCACTGAAAGGTGGTCGGGGTTTGTGCCACGATCTGGGGCACTGGGGGCAATGGCAATTGCAGTTGCTGTTGCTGTCTAAGAGGCTTGGCTGGCCGAGACGGTAGCCTAGTCCTCATAGTCTTCCTCTTTGGTTGAGGACCCTCATCCGGGGAAGACTTTCTTTTGATAGCCAGGTCCCACTTCTGGAGAAGGTTTCTATTCTCCAAGGTGGCTTTATCAAAAACTTCTTTGACCAAGTCGGTAGGGAAAAAGGGTCTTTTCCCCAAATGTTGGAGGAGATTAGTTTCTTTAGCTCGTGCCTCACTGTAGCCGAGGTAAACACGAACTCCCTACAAGCTCTCCTTGCCTTGACGAAGCCATAAAGGTCCTTCGTCACTGTGGCCAGATGAGGCTTGGCCACTACCATGAACATTTCATGGACCTTGGGGTCACTTGCCATCGTCTCGAGAGTAGTCTGAAGAGACATTGAGGCAGTCAGTCTTTCTTTTGTATCGAACTCACTTCGCAAAAGAAAGTCAGACAGCTTAGGGAGGTCCTTGCCGAACTGACGTCCGGCAATATCAGCCTCCAACTTTCCCACTTAGAACGTAAGATGGACGTCCTTCCAATCTTTGTGGTCCATAGGCAGGGCCAGCGACAAGGGTTTACACTCCTCTAGGGAGGGGCAAGACTTGCCGGCCTCGATTGCTTTTAGTACAGCCAGAAACCCTTTCTGTAAAAGGGGGAAGGCTCTGGTAGGCGAGGACACAAAGGAAGGGAGCTTCCTATTCAATGCAGCTACCTTTGAGTTAGAGAAGCCCCTCTCTTTCATCGAAGATGAAAGTAGAGCTTGAGCCTTAGCATGGTCATCACTATGACCTCCTTCGGCTCTGCCTCCTCCTTTGAAGTTGGTTCCTTCCTCAGCCGGACATAACAGTCCGGATATGGTGCCTTGCTGGGCCAGAATTCCACCCTCCAGGGGAACTGAGCCCAGCATATCCGAGATGACGATCTTTCCAGTCGTCATCGACATGTGCTCAGCATACCTCCATGGGTTAGCATCCGAGCACAAAGGAAGGTCTTTCACATTGAGCTTTTCTGGGGCCCATATGATTCTGCAAGGCACTGCATTCGCAGTTCCATTGCAGCCGCCTTCTCCTGATTCTCCTTCTGCATTTGTTGGATCATTCCAACAATAGAAGAGAGGGCCTGTCCCAGCTCTACTGGGAGACCGGCCGATGTAGAGGGACTTGAACTTCATCCTGGGCTTCTGCAAGGAGGTCTTCCTCCTGACACCCGTCCACATCAGATATCCTGTCATTTAGCTGGATGTCTTGCATCGCGACCGCGACTTCAGCATCCACCTGGATCTGAACTTAGGGGATCTCCTCTTGAGGCTGGGGAATCACTGCATCAGCTGATGCCTTAGGGAAAAGATACGCCCTCATCTTCTCACTTGGAAGATAAGGGCCAGAAGTGTACTTTTGGAAGCCCCTTACCCAGGTACGAAGCTTCTTCCTAGCTATTTAAATGTCTCATTAATCAGGTTAGTGCACA
>NC_090743.1:116921762-116924262 GCF_036898095.1 Palaemon carinicauda | reverse complement strand
CACAGACACACAGACAAATAAATAAATAAATAATCCTGTCCACTGACAAATAAATAAAATAATTCTCTCCACAGACAATCAAATAAAAAATAAACAATCCTCTCCACAGACATATAAATAAACAATTCTCTCCACAGACAATCAAATAAAAAATAAATAATCCTGTCCACAGACAGACAAATAGATAAATGAATAATCTTATCTACAGACACAAAAACAAACAAACAAATAAATAAATAAACTGACTTGATTTTATAACCTCCATCGCGGAGGTAATAATAATATTGAAAATTTCCAAAACTCGAAAAAATTCTTCTTAATAAGCAGACTTTCCCTGACAAAACAAATACATTCTTCAAACAAACCCTCCTCTAATAATTCTCCCCACAATGAATAATAATTACGCCCATTCATTAATATCACCATCTTACGATGAATATGTCCAAACACGATCTGTACCAACGGAAACATTAATATTAATATCATCCCGTTTCTCCTCCTTCGCCAGATGGCCGATTCCCAAATAAACGTTTCTCGTATACGTTTAATAACGTTTCGCCCGAGTAGAAAGAAACAAGATGGATTTCAAGGGGAGGTTGAATTCGAATGTTCATTCTGGCATTTTAGGCAATTGTGTGCAATATTATTGCACGCTTGCAAATACGATACGGAGAGATAATGTACGGATACGGATACGGCAGTGGGGAATATGGGGAAAGGAAGAGTACCCCTGGATACAATCCAGTTTATAGCCCGAAGGCAGGTACTCGGGGTGGGAAAGAATAAGGGAAAAGGGAGAAAGAGAACTGCAGTAGAAGAATAAAAGAGAGGGGCAGACCCTCATGCGATGTAGATGGTATTAGAATCAGTTTGAGATAAGAAAGGACAGGCAGGGAGAGGAAAGGTTTTTTTGGTTCTATGTCTAGTCCTTGCTACAGGAGTCTGCTCGTCTGACACCTATTTGATGCTTAAAAAAAGTATGATTGTTGAAAAATTATGATGTGAGATAATGTATTAATGCAAAAAAACACACACACACACACACACACACACTGTCCTCCATTCAGTTGAAGTGGCTGTCCTGGAAGGTATTAGCTTTGCATGGTGCATCGGCTCCACGTTGACCAGTTTTCCTACTTTTTTTTCTATAGTCTATGGGTTTGATCAATCACTTTATTTATATTTCTGTACATATTGTTTTTGTTATTATTCTTGTTAATCTAGTTTTTAAGTGTGATGTCTCTTTTGTATTACCATTAATTCTTATGCTGTTTGCAGACATTAAGCAAAATCTGAGACCAGTACGTCCTAGATTTCGTCAATGTCGTCTTCTGTATTGCAATATTCGTGGTCTTCATGCAAATATCCAAGACCTTACAGTTGCGTCCAGACAGTATGATATTCTTTTGTGCTCAGAAACTTTGGTTTCTGATATGAGTCACTCCTCTGAGCTCCTTATTAGTGGTTTTAAGAAGCCAATAATGTTGAAACGTGATGCCATCCCTAGGGCCAGGGGAATGGCGGTGTATATTAGGACTGAGTACCCAGCTTCTCCTAAGTCCTGCTATGAATGTGGATGTCATGAGATTCAGATAATAAAAGTTTGTGGCAGGCATAATAACTTCTATCTGAGTTCGATCTACCGGAATCCAAACATGGATGATTCTATCTTCGATTGTCTTCTTACCATTACGGCTAAGATACCAGAATATGATAGAAAGGCCTCTTTTGTCTTTTTTGGTGATTTCAATGCTCACCCTAAGGAGAGGTTAAGTTCTGTTTCTCCTACCGATCGCCATGGCTTAAGAGCTTTAGACTTTGCCTCTGAATCAGGCTGTGAGCAAATCATAAGTGAAGCTACTCAGAGGTCTAGTAACTGCTTGGACCTCGTATACACTGACTAACCTGTCAGTGTGTGTGTGTGTGTATATATATATATATATGTGTATATATATATATATATATATATATATATATATATATATATATATATATATATATATATATATATATATATATATATATATATATATTGAACGTATAAATCCTGCATGTATATTTGTATATATTAGCAGCGACGAAAATAACTTTGTACACAAACATTATTTCAATGTTTCACCTAAAAATAATACGTTGGCAACAAATACCATTGCAAAAAAATATACGCACTTATGCCTCACTGATTCATATATACGCAATACACGAGCCTGTGTCTACATTTAATCTCCATAACATGGATTTTATAATGAACGTTGGCAGTGGATGATATCAATATGCGAAAAGCTGCGTTCATATCCCGTGGAGTTTAACACTCGCTTTTCCGTCAGTGTAATTTGGGAGGACAGTTTAATTACTGATGTCAGGGGTAAAATTGACTAGACAGTCTTCCGGATTATATGAGAGAGAGAGAGAGAGAGAGAGAGAGAGAGAGAGAGAGAGAGAGAGAGAGAGAGAGAGAGAGAGAGAGGGAGAGAGAGAGATATTCTAAAATGTTCTATAA
>NC_090743.1:116915233-116920233 GCF_036898095.1 Palaemon carinicauda | reverse complement strand
TTCAAGCAAATGTTTATTAACACGATAGCATAATGCCAACCTTATTCTCTCTCTCTCTCTCTCTCTCTCTCAACACTCTCTCTCTCTCTCTCTCTCTCTCTCTCTCTCTCTCTCTCTCTCTCTCCAAGCAAAATTGGGTTTGTTGGTCGAGGAGACATCTCCTTCAAGAAATCATTTGGAGTTCTGTTGGAAAACCATGCTATTTATAGTCTACATCGGACGTTTTTCCTTGTATGCTCTCTCTCTCTCTCTCTCTCTCTCTCTCTCTCTCTCTCTCTCAGCACCTTCACGAGCGAAAATGAATTCAATCATAGATAGATCAAAGATCCTATTTCCAACAACATGGATTTCTTATAAATACTTTTAAAAATTGTTGGAACTTGTACGTCGTAACTCTTTCATCATCATCATCATCATCACCATTTCATCATCGTTATCACCATCATCATCACCAAAATCACCATCATCATCACCACAATCACCATCATTATCATCCTCATCATCACCATCACCATCACTATCATCATCCTCACCATCATCATCATCATCATCACCATCATCATCATCATCACCACCACTATCACCGCCATCATAATTATCATCACCATCATCATTATCATCATCTTCTTCTTCTTCTTCTTCTTCTTCTTCTTCTTCTTCTTCTTCTTCTTATTATTATTATTATTATTATTATTAGCCAAGCTACTGCCCTAGACGGAAAAGCGGGATGCTATAAGCCCAAAGGCTCCAACAGGGGAAAATAGCCCAGAGAGGAAAGGAAATACTGAACTGTTAAAACTTAAGTTAAAATTTAACTTAATCTAAGGTGCTAGGAAAAATAACCCAGTCTTATTAATTCATCTTCTGAATATGCCTAATTAAACAATTGAATATAATAAGTAAAACATGAAAATAATTGATAAGTTAATAATTAACCCAAAATTATAAAGTAATTTAGAAGTTTCTTTAATAAATACGTAGGTTCAATAAGAAAAAAAAAGATAATAAAACCTTTTGAACAAAACGTCATCATAAAAACATCACTGATTGCCATAACTTTTGAGCCAATCATCTTATAATAATCACCGATTGCCATAACATTTGAACTAAACATGAAAATCACTGATTGCTATACCTTTTGAACCAAACATCATACAAAAATTACTGATTGCCATAACTTTTGAACCAATCATCATATAATAATCATTGATTGCAAAAACCTTTGAACCAAACAGCATATAATTACTGATTGCCATAACCTTTGAGCCAATCATCTCATAAAAATCACTTATTGCCATAACTTTTGAACCAACCATCATATATAAAAAAAAAACACTGATTGCCCTATCTTTTGAACCAAACATCATATAAAAATCACTGATTGCCATAACTTTTGAGCCAAACGTCATATAAAAAATCACTGATTGCCATAACCTTTGAACCAAACTTCATATAAAAATCACTGAATGCCATAACCTTTGAACCAATCATCATGAAAAAAATACTGATTGCCACATACGTATAAAAATCACTGATTTCCATAACTTTTGAGCCAAACGTCATATAAGAATCACTGATTGTCATAACTTTTGAACCAATCATCATATAATAATTACTGATTGCCATAACTTTTGAACCAATCATCATATAAAAATCACTGATTGCCATAACTTTTGAACCAGACATCATATAAAATTTACTGATTGCCATAACATTTGTGCCAATCATCTTATAAAAGTCACTGATTGCCATAACTTATGAACCAATCATCATTTAATAATTACTGTTGGCCATAACTTTTTAACCAAGAATCATATAAAAATTACTGATTGCCATAACTTTTGAGACAATCATCTTATAAAAATTACTGATTGCCATACCTTTTGAGGCAATGATCTTATAAAAATCACTTTATTGCCATAACAATTGAACCAATCATCATATAAAAATCACAGATTACCATAACTTTTGAACCAATCATCATATAATAATCAATGATTGCTATAACCTTTGAAACAAACATCATATAAGAATTACTGATTGCCAAACTTTTTGAGCTAATTCTCTTATAAAAATCCCTGATTGCCATAACGTTTGAACCAATGATCATATAAAAATCACTGATTGCCATAAAATTTGAACCAAACTTCATATAAAAATAACTGATTGCCATAACTTCTGAACCAAACATCATATAAAAATCACTGATTGCCATAACTTTCGAACCAATCATCATATAAAAATTACGGATTGACATAACTTTTGAACCAGACATCATATAAAAATCACTGACTGTCATAACCTTTGAGCCAATAATCATATAAAAATTACTGATTGCCATAAGTTTTGAACCAAACATCAAATAAAAACCACTGATTGCCATAAGTTTTGAACCAAACATCATACAAAAATCATTGATTGCTATAACTTGAACCAAACATCACACAAAAACTACTGACTGCCATAAATTTTGAACCATTCATTATATAAAATTCACTGATTGCCATAACTTGTGAGCCAAACATCATATAAAAATCACTGAGTGCCATAACCTTTGAGCCAAACATCATATAAAAATCACTGATTGCCATAACCTTTGAACCAATCAACAATATTTCTAGTATTTAACTTTTATGAATCAAATGTTGACAATTGTGGTAGAAGCATGATGATTAAGATGATAAACCTTGGCTTTGAAATAACTTTGTCCCAATATGAGAGAATAAAAGAAGTTAACATGTGCAGTACACAAGAGAACATCATCCTCACTCTCAGAAGAAAATGACAAAATATATATCAATAGCAATAAGGAAGATTATATCATCTGCAGAATGATGGGCAGTGATGGCAAACAACCAATGCCTAGGTTTGGAGGATTTGCTTTTCCCACTGGGAATGTACCATTGAGAAAGAAGTCAAATACTGACTACCTTACGCCCATTCAAACAGCCCATTACAGACAGCACCACTGCAAACCATTGACAAAGTTAAATATTGACCACCTTACGCCCATTTAAAAAGCCTATTACAGACAGCACGACTGTAAAAGAACAAATTTTGCCACAGCGGAGCTTGCATAAAAGGGACAGCAATATGTAATTAATACATTTGATCTTGGGGTGCGTTTGAAAGCTCTCCCTTTGATATGGAGGTTCTGAGAAATAAACAAAACACATCATTCTCCCTGGCCCATTTCTCACAGCCATGAACCTCATTGGCATGATAACAGCTCACAAGTGCATTTATCTGGCTATTCAGATATTCTTCTTGAACCCCGTTTTTCTATTTGATTTTAAGATGTCTTTACCATTTAGAAGTCTAAATGAACTGAAATATTTGATATCATTTGCATTATTTTTCTGAGCACAACTTGTACAAGTGGCTGTCTGAAGAGTATCCTGAGTGGCTAAGCCAATGCAAAACAAAAGCTCTTCTTTGCCTCAGAGCAGTGTGTGAGGCAATGGTACGTCAGCAGATGGAACAGTTCATCTCAGAGGAATGTATTCAAATTAACAACCCTGAAGCTATAATCGTGAGAAACTCGACCTTGCTCTTAAAGACCTCTCAATCCCGGACTTTATCCAGAAGTATCGGTACTATGATGATAAGGTTCGCACAGGACATCTAGTTTACATGCTTCAATATGCAGTCATGACAAACAATTTCAAATTTTTCCACAAGTGCAGAGGTGAAACGGATGACCTTTTCTTTGAGAAGACACTTGAGATATATGTTATAATTGATGACCCAGAGTGGCCGACGGCAGGAAAGTATAATGAGCAAGAGGCTGCACTGACCTGTAAATGTGAAGAGGCCGTGCAGTGTACCATGGATGCCATTCAATGTTTCACTAATTTTTTCAACATCACAGGCAAAGACCAGCTGTTCTCAGTGATTTCTAGTGCTCCTGTCTCCATAGAAATGGAGCATAATGTTCTCCAAGCAAAAGTTCTTGGGAAGGAACTCAAGAAGGCCTTAATTAAGGAAGGATTTTAGGTTGTTTCTGATAAGTTTTTTTGACTCTATTCGCTGGCAGAAGTTGACAACAATAGAGTCCTGCAACAAGATAGTCCCAGTGGCCTCCATCAAAGGAAAAATGAATGTAAATTTTTTGTTGCTGTTTTCAGAAGTAATATGCTAGTCACTAGATTTAGAAACAGATTTCTTTAGGTGGCATAAAAATCAGTTGTGATATTCTCTTTTGCAGTACCAGGAGCAGAGTAATCTAGCCTTTATACTACGGATAAAATCCCTACTACTGGATGAACCACTGGGCCTTGATGAATTGACACAGTACACACTTACTCCAGTCCCCCATATTATTGGCATATCTGATGGATTCTTTACGGAGATAAACAAGCTTGCTATGCTCCACTGCCTACTAGAGGACAGTCACCATGATGTACCATACCCAAAAAGAAGGAATTCACAATCAGGATGGTGTACCAACCGTGTGTCACACAATTGTACATAATTATTTTGTATATATTATGCTTGTATCTGCGCTCTTCCCTCGCACTAAAAAGAACCTGAATGATCATGTCTCTGTTTTGCTCTGTAACATTGTCTGTCTCTCGAACAGGTCATGTCCTGTTGCCTTGAGGTTTTGTATATAAAGAAGAGTGTTCCTTAATAAAACTCAGTTGATTGCATCCTGCCTTTGAGTTCACAACTCCTCTCTCGGCCCGTCACAATGGCATGGCCCTATTAAATATACTCACCAATATTCCTCCTACATTTTGTCAGATCTGCAGGAAAGTGAAGATTGCTATGGAGCAAACTATCCAAGTAAAATAAACACTGAGACGTGGATGGTCAGAGAAATTCATCTTTGATGGCTCAGCAACCAGAAAGCCTTGCTGACTAAGCTCTTCATGGCAAATGAGGAAAACACAGCGGTGTCAAATACTGCTTCGATTATTTGGGAAACAAATAGGCAGTTTGTAGACTTAAGTGTGGAACAGCAATCATCAATGCAGAGGGAAAGGCTTACCACTTGG
>NC_090743.1:116902733-116910233 GCF_036898095.1 Palaemon carinicauda | reverse complement strand
TAATAATAATAATAATAATAATGATAATAATAATGATGATGATGATGATGATGATGATGATGATAATAATATGAGAAGGAACCTCTCTCTTGAATCTCTCTCTATCTCCATAACCTTTCCGATTGTTCTTTTCTTTCCTCTTTCCTTTCTGTTTCAGTTAATTTATTATTATTATTATTATTATTATTATTATTATTATTATTAGTATAAGTATTATTATTATTAATCCTAGTTAAGCTACTAACCTAGTTGGAAAAGCAGGATGCTATAAGGCCAAGGGTTGCAACAGGGAAAAATAGCCCAGTGAGGAAATGAAAAAAAAACTGTTCGAGAAGTAATGAATGAATACAAAATACCTCAAGATCAGTAAAAAACCTTAAAATAGATCAGTTCCATATAAACTCTGAAAAGACACTCGTATCAGCCTGTTCAACAAGAAACAAAAACATTGGCTACAAGATCGAACTTTTGAAGTGCTACGGAAATAATCTGTTCCTTGGGGAAAATACAATTTCATTTTCTCACCTACACAAAGAACACTTTTCACTTGGTTCTTGGACAACCCCTCTCTCTCCCTCTCCCTATCCCTACCCCTCTCCCTCTCACTCTCCCTCTCCCTCTCCCTCTCTCTCTCCTACCACAACAATATCCCAAGAGAAGTAACCTACTCAATCCTGTCATCTAATCAACTTTTATATGTCAAATTACACCTCGTGTGATGAGGACAGGAGATGGCAGGATTCACTACCTTTTTCTAAATACCATAGTCTCTCTCTCTCTCTCTCTCTCTCTCTCTCTCTCTCTCTCTCTCTCTCTCTGTCTCATATTACTTGAATAAGGAGATTCCTGATTTTCCTTGAATGTTTAGATAATCCCTTTCCCAGGTACAGCATAAATAGAGAAAATTGAATGACTACGGACATGTAGGGCTATGAATTATATTACACAAACACAAACATACACACACACACACACACACATATATATACATATATATATATATATATATATATATATATATATATATATATGTGTGTGTGTGTGTGTGTGTGTGTGTATATATTTACACATATAACATTACAAATATATTAAATATATATATATATATATATATATATATATATATATATATATATATATATATTATTTATCTATATATATGGACATATATATGCATATATATATATATATATATATATATATATCTTTAAAATATATACTTACATATATATAAGTACATATACACACACACATATATACATACATATATATATATATACATATATATAAAATTCAGTTTAAGTACTTGGGGTCTGTTGTTGCAGCAAATGGTGGAATGGAAGCAGATGTACGTCAGAGAGTGAATGAAGGATGCAAAGTGTTAGGGGCCGTGAAGGGAGTGGTAAAGAATAAAGGGTTAGGCATGAACGTAAAGAGAGTTCTGTATGAGAAAGTGATTGTACCAACTGTGATGTATGGATAGGAGTTGTGGGGAATGAAAGTGACGGAGAAACAGTAATTGAATGTGTTTGAGATGAAGTGTCTGAGGAGTATGGCTGGTGTATCTCGAGTAGATAGGGTTAGGAACGAAGTAGTGAGGGTGAGAACGGGTGTGAGAAATAAGTTAGCAGCTAGAGTGGATATGAATGTGTTGAGGTGATTTGGCCATGTTGAGAGAATGGAAAATGGCTGTCTGCTAAAGAAGGTGATGAATGCAAGAGTTGATGGGAGAAGTACAAGAGGAAGGCCAAGGTTTGGGTGGATGGATGGTGTGAAGAAAGCTCTGGGTGATAGGAGGATAGATGTGAGAGAGGCAAGAGAGCGTGCTAAAAATAGGAATGTATGGCGAGCGATTGTGACGCAGTTTCGGTAGGCCCTGCTGCTTCCTCCGGTCGCCTTGGATAACCGCAGAGGCAGCAGCAGTAGGGGATTTAGCTTATGAAGCTTCATCTGTGGTGGATAATGTGGGAGGGTGGGCTGTGGCACCCTAGCAGTACCAGCCGAACTCGGTTGAGTCTCTCGTCAGGCTGGGAGGAGCGTAGAGAGGAAAGGTCTCCTTTTTTAATTTTTACAGTTTTTCATTTTCTTGATGTCGGCTACCTCCCAAAATTGGAGGAAGTGCCTTGGTATATAGATAGATAAAATTTACATTTCACTGTTAAATTTGAGAGTTAAATAAAGAAATTACGCCTTACAAGTCGCGATGAGTTCACCCATCTTAATAACATCCTCTTGACTTGGATGTCCGGATAATAATAGTAGCAGAAGTAGTAGTAGTAGTAGTAGTAGTAGTAGTAGTAGTAGTAGTAGTAGTAGTAGTAGTAGTAGTAGTAGTAAATAATATAGTATTAATATAATGAAACAATAAAAGGACGAGATTAGAAATGTTCTAGTTCAGAGAAGCTGATCCAGAAACCTTGTTCCATTTCTTTTATCTCCAGGGACTTTTGTTTACGTACTTAACTTAAGCTCTCTCACTAGCCTTTTGAAGCTAACTTGCTAAATCTAGCACCTTTCGAGTAATTATGAATTTGATCTAGATAGAGACTTTATTAAATTCAGGTGAGAATATCGTGAGAGATTTGTTGGATATTGTGAGAATTTAAAAAAAAAATAAGATTTGAAGACAAGTTGTAATGAGAGAGAGAGAGAGAGAGAGAGAGAGAGAGAGAGAGAGAGAGAGAGAAATTCAATTATCAAACAAACCAAAAATAGAATGGCCATTAGCGTCATAGGCTCTCACTTTCCAAAAGGTAACAGTGCCTCTATTAAAATGTATGACCTCTAGATTTGAAAAGGTTTAATATGACCTTTTTCGTTTTATCCCAAATTGCCTGTATTCAATTTTTGGAGAGCGACTGGTGTATTTTAATGTTTTCATTTCCTCTTTCATAAAGGAAATGATTATACACGACTAATGTCTATCATTTGAGAGATTTTTGTTATAATGCTTCATTGGAAACCACAACACCAGGAAAAAAAGTGATGATTATAATAATGATTTTGTTATCATTTATTATTGACAAAGATTTTAAAATCATATGTGTATATAGACACATGCAATATTGCCCTGAATAAAAGTCACGATACTAAATAATAAATGTAGAAAAAGCAGATGCATTTTAACTGATCTTCCTTAATCGGGCAGTTGAATCGGTAGAACTTCAAAAGTTCAAACTTGTAGCAAATGTTTTTAAGACGAACAGGCTGAGATGAGTCTTTTTATAGTCTACATATGGAAGATCTGTTTTAATGTGGTTCCTGGTCTTAAAACATTAGAATAAAATGTTTTAAGAACAGTCTTCTTCTTCTTTGTGAAGACGAAGAAGACTGTTCTTAAAATAAAATGTTTTAAGAACAATCTTCTTCTTCTCCACAAAGAAGAAGAAGAAGACTGTTCTTAAAACATTTTATTTTAATTGTTTATTACTTTTAAAATAGTTTATTTATTTCCTTATTTCATTTCCACGCTGGGCTATTTTTTCCTGTTGGAGCCCTTGGGATTATAGCATGCTGCTTCTCCAAATAGGGTTATAGCTCAACTTGTAATAATAATAATAATAATAATAATAATAATAATAATAATAATAATAATAATACCATATATATATATATATATATATACGTATATATATATATATATATATATATATATATATATATATATATATATATATGATAAATTTTGCTCATTCAGGCGTGTTTTTTCATACTCCAATAAATCATCATTTTAATACGTTAATGTCTGAAACTCTTACAGACCTAGGGATCAGAGTCCCAAGGCGAAATCACTGAAAAGCAATAGCTTCTGACCGGCCTTGACCAGGGTTCGATTCCAGGCCGGTCAGATGCTATTGTCTTTGTGTGATTTCACCTTGGGACTCTGATCCTTATGTCAGTAAGAGAATCCAGACGTTAATGTATAAAAATATCCCTTATTTGAACTTATTTCAATATATATATACATACATATATATATATATATATATATATATATATATATATATATATATACATATATATATATATATATATATATATATATATATTGAGTGAGATCCACCATGAATTTCCAGGTTCCATCATGCCCTCTCTTGCTCGCCACCACCGTTCGAATTATTCCTCCATCTTAATCCCTCCTCATCCGCGCATCCATGCCTCACCCGCCGAAACCAAGCAATCCAAAGCCCTAACGACTCAATTCTCGCGATGCCAGGATGCACACAACGAGCACCCCTCGTACCCCTAGTACCACAGGGGCTATTGTACCACAGGAGCTATTTTCGGGAGAAGTTTATGGGGTCGTAATGGCGAGGTAAATGTTCTCTCTCCTGGTTTTGTGGTAGACCGTGGGGGAAATAGATTTGTTGTGGTCTGAACGTTCGCTGGGCGTATTTGCTTGACTATAAACGTTTGCTTTGGCGTATTTCGTTGCGTATTTAATGTTTGTTGGTCGTATTTCATCTGGGGTTGATGCAAATTCTTGGAGGATTTAATTACAGTGATTTTATCTCATTTCAATATGATGGGTTACATTATGTGTCTTTAGAGAGAGAGAGAGAGAGAGGGAGAGAGAGAGAGAGAGAGAGAGAGAGACTAATCTGTAGCGAGTATCATTTAACGCAAGAAAGGCTTGGACCCTTTCTTCATCACAATAAAGGTTCATACTTCACTTTATGGGTTCGAATCCTATCACAGTGAGGAGGGCTTCTTCATATATTTCCCACCCTGGATTCAAGGCACTAGGAATGAGTAATCAAATTGAGAGAAGGTCATCATGACTACATGACTACACACATACATATATATGTATATGTGTATGTATATATATACTGTATATATATATATATATATATATATATATATATATATATATATATATATATATATATATATATATATGTATGGATAAATATCAACACAACATCGTGCTCAAATGGAAATAAATTTCTACCTCATACTTGGGATCGAACCTAGCCCCTTCTAATATGTATACACACACACACACACACACACACACACACATATATATATATATATATATATATATATATATATATATATATATATATATATATATATATATATATATATATATATACTAAGTCTAAGTCTATTTTTATCTTGAATGTATTTTGAAAGAAATGTTATGAATTTCATAAAATTAAACAACTCAATAAGCTGAAGTCAAGTGAAAACAGAAAAATATATATTCAATTTTGTGTTCAATTTCCCCGATAAGGAGTAGAACGCCCCAGACCTTGGCATTCGGAAATGTAAACAATGGCACCGAATCCCTAAAGATAAGAACATGTTTCCGGGGGCGTTTGATTAAAAGCAGGCCTCTCGCCGAGGCCAGCTGGCTATCGTGCGTGGGGTGTAAGAATTCTCTTACAAATTTCAATCTCAATTAAGAAAACATGGCTGATTTGCAAGATATCTATTAATTTTACACCTAACTTTCATTCGATATAATCGTTATAATAGTTGCAACATTATATATTCCTATTAGGAAATATATCTAGTTCCCGTAAAGCCCATGACATTTAAAAGAGACAAAATCGTGTGATCTCTTTAGGCTGTCAAATTGCCCATCCGTTACACGGCACGCACCGACAATTTACGATCTGGCCACTCAATTAAGACCACAATCCTTATCTTCCCAGCGGGCTCGACTCCAGGTCATGTGTTTAATACCCAGGCCGACCTTTTTGGCGGTAAATGCAGGTATTTACATCTCGGTAACATTCAGAGTGGAAGTGAGAGGACACACGCTTCTACGATAAACAAGTAATAGAGAAAAGGCAATTAGAAATAGAGCCATTATCCTATTTAGTCTATGGTGTGATCTGGCATCTCACATTTCTGCCAGATGTTTGATGATATTTAATTTTAGTTAAATCACAAAAATAACAAATGGCGAGAAATAGATAAGAATCAGTGTTAGAGTCGTTTTAATCAACTCTAATCTACTGTCTGGTTTGACCTTGCATCTCATGAAATGTTTTCAAATGTCTAAGGAGGTTACTCTGCGCTCGAATTTAGTTCGATAAATTTATTTTCTGGTGATGTTTGGCATTTAGAAACGATGCCAGATGTCAACAGGAGATTTATACCCGCCATTATTCTTGGCAATTAAAGTCCGGATTTGCTTTGCAGTTTCAGATAGCAAATTCTTGGTGTAAGATTAAAATGCGCATCATTATCACTACAATTCTGTGTTGCTAGAAACCTGACCTTCACGTTCCCAGTCTTTATCACCAAACTAGTGTACGTGACCTGGCAAAAATGGCGGCTAAATATTTAGATAGATACGCACATGCAGATTCAATCCTTATCAACCCATCTCCCTTTCCTCTAGGGGTACACCCTCTCAAAAGGGTATGACTATTCTCTCAACCCACTACTTAAAGAATAAGGAGAGACTAAGAAGTTATACGTCTGGCAATGCCGCTGACAGTGACCGGAAAGAAATGGACTGGTTAGTTATATGTGTGGTACTGACGCTGAGCGTGACCGGATATAATACACACACACACACACACACACATACACACACACATATATATATATATATATATATATATATATATATATATATATATATTTACATATATATATATGTATGTATATATACATATATATACATATATATAATATATATATATATATATATATATATATATATATATATATATATATATACACCTAGAAACTTGCTCTTTATTATATAGATTGTTTAAAACTTCCACCTTTTAGTAACCGAAAAACGTAACAACATATCATCATTAAATTCTTCAAGAAAATCTCTATGAAATTTCCTAATCACAAATCAATCAAATGAATTTATTAACTTGAAAAGTACTGAATAAATTAATCATCTCAAATTAAATATAGCAAAATTATCCATTTCAAGTGTAAGACATTTTAAGCAATTACTCTAAGCAATCAGTGTTAATGTTCCTAAGCATTATACATTTACCTTTATAAGTTAACATTGCTTAACATTACGCATTTACCATTCTTTGATGATAATCACTTAACGAATAATTAATTATTGTTGACATTTATAACCTGTATAGTGATGGAATTTCCTGGTCTATAATAACAAAACTCCTAAAGAAACTAGTGATAAAACTAGTTTTATTCATTTTTAATTCCTCGTGCAATTCATGTTTAAATGCTATATACTTTTAAATGTAAACGTTAATTAAAAATTCATATAATGAAATAACATCAAAACAGCCATTATCCCATGTATAAATATTATATTAATCCTCCAATAATTAAAATTTGATATAATGAAATAAAATTAAAGACAGCCACTCGCCCATGTGCCAACATATTAATCATCACAAGATTATAAATAAAAATCCTACCCACTAGAATAATTATAATTAATCCACTTAGCATTTATTAAGCTATAAATCACAAGAACCCACTAATGTCAAGAAAGCTTAATATAATCAATTATAGAAATCACTTGATTCATAAACTCCC
>NC_090743.1:116882733-116885233 GCF_036898095.1 Palaemon carinicauda | reverse complement strand
GGTGAGAAGGGGTGCCCTGAGAAGTACACTCGGACACTACAATCTCCCACAAACGAATTGCCGAACCAGCGGATTGTATGTTTATATATATATATATATATATATATATATATATATATATATATATATATATATATATATATATATACTGTATATACATATATATATGTATATACATATATATATATATATATAATATATATATATATATATATATATATATATATATATATATAATAGAGAGAGAGAGGGAGAGAGAGAGAGAGAGAGAGAGAGAGAGAGAGAGAGAGAGAGAGAGAGAGAGAGAGAACATCTTCCCTGTTTGTCTTGTATCCAACGGATCTCGATAAAAATATGGCATTGATTCTTTATTCCATATAGAAGAAATCCTTTTAGCTCTGTTCTACAAACAATTCATCATTCATAAGAACTCCTTTAATTTAGTAGAGGACTGACGTCACAGGAGTGATGGTTAACCGATACTGGGATTATACTGGGTAGCCAGAGAGAGAGAGAGAGAGAGAGAGAGAGAGATCATAGGTATGTAATATCAAATCACAGCTGCCGAGACCTTAACGAAAACTGACCTCTGATATTGTGACACCATTACAAAGGAAGCTATTAAAAAGAAATAGGAGAATATTAATCATTATTTTTAAGGCCAATGAAGGTTAAACGGGCATAGATTAATGAAATTAGAACCAATAATATTTATTTAACTTATCTTTTAGACGTTTCCTCTTGAAATTACATTAAGAGTTATAAGTTTTAATGACCCTAAAAACTGCAACACCATAAAACTAAGAAATCTGAGTAAAATGAAATTTATGAAAATAATGTTACATAAAAAAACAATACGATCAGAAATTAATAAAATTAAATACAAAGAGAATTTGAAAATAGGGCATTTTGATTCAAAAGTCAGTCAAGTATGACACCCCGGCCACCCGTTGAGATATTACCGCCAGAGAGTTATTGAGTCCTTTGACTGACCAGAAAACATGACCTTGGATCCCTTTCTCTGGTTAAGGCTCATTTTCCTTTGCCCACACATACACAGAGTAATATGGCCTATTCTTTCTACGTTCTGCTTTGTCCTCATACACCTGACAACACTGAGAATACTAACAATATTTCTTCGTTCAGGGGGTTAACTTCTCCAATGCATTTGTTCAGTGGCTACTTTTATCTTGGTAAGGACAGAAGACACTCTTCTAGGAGAAGCACATTCCAAAATCAAACCATTGTTCTCTAGTCTTGGGTAGTGCCATAGCCTCTGTACCATGGTCTTTCACTGTCTTGGGGTAAAGTTCTCTTGATTGAGGGTACTCTCGGGCACACTATTGTATTTTATTTCTCTTCCCATTGCTCTTTTACAATTTCAATATTTATATGAAAGATCTACTTTAATGTTGTTACTGTTCTTAAAATACTTTATTTTAATTATTCAGTACTGCAGTTTGTTTATTTCCTTTCCTTACTGGACTATTTTTCCCCTTTCAGAACCCCCAGACTTGTAACATCTTCCTTTTTTAACTAGGGTTGTAGCTCAGCTTGTAATAATAATAATAATAATTATAATAATAAAGGGTTAATTGCAGTCTAATAATTCATTCTAGTAAATAAATGATTGTTTCCAATTTGATCTCTTCTAGGTAAAGGTAGAAGAGACTATTTAGCTATGGTAAGTAGCTCTTCTAGGAGAAGGACACTCTATAATTAAACCATTGTTCTCTAGTCTTGTGTAGTGCCATAGCTTCTGTACTATGACCTTCCACTGTCTTGTGTTAGAGTTCTCTTACTTGAGGTACACTCTGGCCCTCTGTTCTATCTTGTTTCTTTTCCTCTTGTTTTTATGAAGTTTTTACAGTTTATATGTAAAAGGTCCAATTTAATGTTATTACTGTTCTTAAAACATTTTATTGTAATTGTTCAGTAATTCTCTTGTAGTTTGTTTATTTCCTTATTTTCTTTCCTTACTGGACCATTTTTCCCCTTTTGGAGCCACCAGGCTTGTAATCTTAATTTCCCAACTAGGGTTATAGCTCAGCTTGTAATAATAATAATAATAATAATAATAATAATAATAATAATAACACTAAAGGGTTGTTTGCAATATAATAAGTCATTCTAGTAAATAAATGACTATTTCCAATCTAAAACATCATGCTAGTCAATAAAGAGTTATTTACAATTTCGCCAAAGCCATAAGCACGTATGTGATCTTTGAAAGTGAAGCAAGGATATGGCTGACATATACGAAGAAGGAAGTATAGAAAATTAATAGGATAAAGGTAAAATAAAGAGTAGAATATAAGGAAGAGGAGACATGACTCAACTGGTGGTTAGTAGGCTGGGTTCGGGTCACGGACCTTCCAGATGCTAATTCAGTGCTGAACTATTCCAAGGACCAAATGATGGGAACAAATTTCCACAAACAAAAGAAGTCTCTCTCTCTCTCTCTCTCTCCTCTCTCTCTCTCTCTCTCTCTCTCTCTCTC
>NC_090743.1:116857733-116875233 GCF_036898095.1 Palaemon carinicauda | reverse complement strand
CGAATCCAAGTCTGGTAGATCTCCAAGTAAGGACGTTTCCAATAGACCGGGGGTAGAGTACTAGGTATGCATTTGCAAATTCCAGTCTGATACTGTTCGGTTTTCTTTTTACAGTTAACAAATGGAAGACAGAACCTTAGCAGATGTAAACAAACTCTTCTTTTTCTTGTAGTTAGCCAATGGAAGACAAAGCCTCAACAGATATAAACAAACTCTTCTTCTTGTAGTTAGCCAATGGAAGACAGACCCTTAGTAGATGTAAATAAACTCTTCTTCTTCTTGTAGTTAGCCAATGGAAGACAGAACCTTAGCAGATGTAAATAAACTCTTCTTCTTGTAGTTAGCTAATGGAATACAGAACTTTAGCAGATATAAATAAAATCTTCTTCTTCTTACAGTTAGACAATGGAAGACAGAACCTTAGCAGATATAAATAAACTGTTCTTCTTCAAGTAGTTAGCCAAAAGAAGGCAAAACCTTCACCGATGTAAGCAAACTCTTCTTGTAGTTAGCCAATGGAAGACAGAGCCTTAGCAGATATAAATAAACTCTTCTTCTTGCAGTTGGCCAATGGAAGACAGAACCTTAGCAGATGTAAATAAACTCTTCTTCTTCTTGCAGTTAACCAATGGAAGACAGAACCTTAGCAGATGTAATCAAAATCTTCTTCTTGTAGTTAGCTAATGGAATACAGAACTTTAGCAGATATAAATAAACTCTTCTTCTTACAGTTAGCCAATGGAAGACAGAACCTTAGCAGATATAAATAAACTGTTCTTCTTCAAGTAGTTAGCCAAAAGAAGGCAAAACCTTAACCGATGTAAGCAAACTCTTCTTCTTGTAGTTACCCAATAGAAGACAGAGCCTTAGCAGATATAAATAAACTCTTCTTTTCCTTGCAGTTACCCAATGGAAGACGGAACCTTAGCTGAGGTCACATTCGTGGCCGACGAGAATGGATATCAGCCCGACTCTGTGCTCCTCCCAGTGGCTCCAGCCTTCCCCCACCCAATCCCACAGTTTGTCCTCGACCAGATCGAGTTCGCTCGACTCGCTGACGAACGCAAAGCGCGTGAAGGCGGAGCTGTGTTGCTCAAGGATCAGCAGTGAAGTGTTGACGATTTTCAAGGTTTAACGAATCGAGGACGATTTCCGACAAGTTTTTATAAAGATCTTTTAAATTATATTTAATCCACATATGAGTAAATATTATATATGAAAAAAGTAAGATTTTAATGTTTATTATGAATAACCTGTAAATCTAACATAATTCAGCTTCATATATTGATAAATTGATAAAGATATGAGTTGTTCATAAATATTTATTAGAATGTTTTTTCTAGTATTTAATGATTAAAAAATATTTAAAAATAAAAAATCGATAATATTTATATAATATTTATTGCATTGCATTTAATGCGTCAAGATATATTTCATGAAACTTTCTTTACGCCCAATAAAATTTGCATACGAAAAATGTTACTCCTTTAATTTTCCTCAGAGAGAGAGAGAGAGAGAGAGAGAGAGAGAGAGAGAGAGAGAGAGAGAGAGAGAGAGAGAGAGAGAGAGGCACGAATAATTGAAAACATACAGTTTAAAGGTTTAAAGGCCGACCATGAATGGCAGAGGCAAGGACAGTGGCATTGCCATAACAAGCAGGACAATGCCCTAGAGACTGACCATATATATATATATATATATATATATATATATATATATATATATATATATATATATGATCAGCACCAAAACCCCCTCGCCACCCAAGCTAGGACAAAGGAGTGCCAGGCAATAGCTGCTGATAACTAAGCAGATAGACGTACAGTCTCCCCCAAACCCTCCATCCTTAGCTCACAAGGATGGTGAGGTTGCAGCGACCAAAGGAACCAAAAGAGTTTGAGCGGGACTCGAACCCCAGTCTGGCAATCACCAGGCAATGACTCAACCAACAGGACAGCACAACCTACACAAAGTGACATTTAAATTTTAAAGGTCACTCGTGAATAGCAGAGGCAAGGGACAGGACAATGCGCTAAAGAGCGAACGTACATACATAGATCAGTGCCAAAGCACCCTTTCCATCAAGTAAGGACCAGTGAGGGGCAGGCAATGGCCGCTGATGACTCAGCAGGTAGATTTAAAGACTCTATACCCATACGACCCATTCCTAGCTCACATGGATGGTGAGGTTGCAGACACTACTAGAAACTCTCGAGCTTGAACGGGGCTCGAACTCAGTCTAACAGATTGCAAGCAAGGGGCGTTGTCAATAGGCTATTACAATCCTATATTAAATGTTCCATTCTATGGAGAAAAAAAAAATAAATATGAACAATGTGACAAGAGTTAAATGAACACACGTCATTTGTAAAACAAGTTAAATTTGATGAAGAGCTGTTTTATAACAAATGCATTCTAAAAAACAAACAAAACATAAACACTGTGATAATAATTCATTTTGATTAATTTGAAATAAAACTGTTCGATAAACAAAAACGGTAAACTCCTGAATATCATAAATATTTAATTCATATTTGTTTACAAAATATTTCATGTAAAACTATTTTGTACACTCACACAAACATGGCATCTACATGTACATTCTGGCAGACTATTCTATCTTATTTATCTTCCTCTTGTTATTTTGAAGTTTTTAATGTTCATATACGAAAGAGTTATTTTAATATTGTTATTGTTCTTAAATGTTTCTTGTAATTTATTTCCTTATTTCCTTTCCTCACTGGGATATTTTCCCTGTTAGAGCCCTCCAGCTTATAGCATCCTACTTTTCCAACTAGGGTTGTAGCTTAACAAGCAATAATAATAATAATAATAATAATAATAATAATAATAATAATAATAATAAGGTAATTGTTTACAACACCACGCTCTCCATTTACTCCAAAATAATTCAATCCTGCAGTTCTCCTCTTCTTGCACAGTAATTAGGTGGTTATTTAAATTCTGGGAAAGCAATAATTAGCAAGATATGTTGAGGAGGGGGGAAGGGGTTATAAAAAGAAAATAGCTCGGTTTCCGCACTAAACGACTTGGAACTGACGTCAACACAGTCAACCAAACAGAATTCGTGACGCCAGCGCACATAAACAGAAGTTCATGATGCCAAAATACATTTGATATACAGTATATTCACAATATACTTGATTAAAAATGGATTAATTACTCAAAAGTGTCCATAAAATATGCAATTTACAAATAGTGACACTTTTAAGTAATAACTCAATGTTTAATTTAGTATATTTTGAATATACAGTATATCAAATGTACGCTGGGATCACGAATTCTGTTTTGTTGACTGTGTTGACATGTCAGTTCCAAGTCGTTTAGTGAGGAAACCGAGCTATTTTCTTTTTATAACCCCTTCCCCTTTCCTCAACCTATCTTGCTAATTATTGCTTTCCCAGAATTTAAACAACCACCTAATTACTGTCTAAGAAGATGAGAACTGCAGGATTGCATTATTTTGGAGTAAATGGAGAGCGTGGTGTTGTAAACTATTACCAATAATAATAATAATAATAATAACAATAATAATAATAATAATAATAATAATAATAATAACTACAGGTTCACTCAGTAGAGTGCCGACTTCCGCTGCGGCAGCTTATATCTCGACTGTTAGCTTGACCTTGACATTGATCTTGACCTTTGACCTTAACATGTATTAATTGGCGTGGATTTTCATGCACTCAAATATGAACCAAATATAAAGTCTCTGTGACAGCGATGTCCAAACTTATGGCTGATTACGTGAATTGGACATTTCGCCTGTCCACGACCTTGACTTTCCAAAATGCAAAGATTTCCAGCTATTTGCATAAGAGTTAATCCCTGCAAGTTGCATTAGTCTACGATTAAAATTGTGGCTAGGAAACTATTCACAAACAATAAAGAAACAGGGAGCAAAACATAACCTCCTTCCAACTTCATTGGCGGAGATAATAATATTAATAATAATAATAATAAAAATAATAATAATAATAACAATAAGTATGACAATAATAATAGTAGTAATACTGATGATGATAATAATGATAATAGTTTTAATAATAAAAATAAAAAAAATAATAACAATAATAAAAATAATAATAATAATAATAATAATAATATTAATAATAATAATAATAATAATGATGATAATGATAATAAAATTATGATAATAATAATAATAATAATAATAATAATAATAATAATAATAATAATAACATGGGCAACGTTTGTTTATTATCAAACTAATATATGTTAACAAAAAAGTTTCTTCCATTGGGAAACAAAAACGTTTTAAGTTTGCACATTGTTATTCCAAAACAAAAACAAAAATTATTTGCTTACTGTTGATAGAATCATCACAATACTTACAGCTATGGAGCGCTGAAACAAAACGGGGTTTTTCCTATAAGCATCTAAAGACGTTTCTTCCCATAAAAACATTTCTTTCATCAAGAATACAAAGACGTTTCTTCCCATAAGGATAAAAAAGTTTCTTCCCATAGGGAAACGTTTCTTCCGTTAAGAATATAAAGACGTTTCTTCCCATAAGAATATAAAATCCTTTCTTCCGTCAAGAAAATAAAGGCGTTTCTTCCCATAAGAATAAAAAACGTTTCTTCCATCAAGAATACAAAGACATTTCTTCCCATAAGAATAAAAGAAGTTTCGTCCAATAAGAAAACGTTTCTTCCCTTAAGAATATTAAGACATTTCTTCCCATAAAATTGAAAAAACGTTTCTTCCATCAAGAATATAGAGATGTTTCTTCCTATATGAATAAAAAACGTTTCTTCCAAATAAACAAAATAAAAAAGCCTATATGCCTACTATCATCAAATATTAATATCATCGTCAAACCGATTACGGCCATAAAAAACAGCTTCACAAACATGTAAAAAAAAGAGAAAGTGGAAAAACCAAGAATAATATGAAGGAGAGGGTGAAGAGAAAGAATAAGAAAGAGAATGTGAAGAAGAATAATAATGATAATAAGAAGAAGGTGAAGAGAAAGAACAATACGGAGAATATGAAGAGGAAGAATAATAAGGAGAATATGAAGAGGAAGAATAATACGAAGGAAAAGGTGAAGAGAAAGAATAATAAGAAGGAGGATATGAAGAGAAAGAATAATAAGAAGGAGAATATGAAGAGGAAGAATAATAAGGAGAATATGAAGAAGAAGAAGAATACGAAGGAAAAGGTGAAGAGAAAGAATAATAAGAAGGAGGATATGAAGAAGAAGAAGAATACGAAGGAAAAGGTGAAGAGAAAGAATAATAAGAAGGAGGATATGAAGAGAAAGAATAATAAGAAGGAGATTATGAAGAGGAAGAATAATAAGAGGGAGAAGAAGAGAAAGAATAAAAAGAAAGAGGATATGAAGAGGAAGAATAATAAGAGGGAGAAGAAGAGAAAGAATAAAAAGGAGAATATGAAGAGGAAGAATAATACGAAGGAGAAGGTGAAGAGAAAGAATAAAAAGAAGGAGAATATGAAGAGGAAGAAGAAGAGAAAGAATAAAAAGAAGGAGAATATGAAGAGGAAGAATAATAAGAGGGAGAAGAAGAGAAAGAATAATAAGAGGGAGGATATGAAGAGGAAGAATAATAATAAGGAAAATATGAAGAGGAAGAATAATACGAAGGAGAAGGTGGAGAGAAAGAATAATAAGAAGGAGGATATGAAGAGGAAGAATAATAAGAAGGAGAATATGAAGAGGAAGAATAATAAGAAGGAGAATATGAAGAGGAAGAATAATAAGAAGGAGGATATGAAGAGGAAGAATAATAAGAAGGAGAATATGAAGAGGAAGAATAATAAGAAGGAGAAGGTGAATAGGAAGAATAATAAGACGGAGGATATGAAGAGGAAGAATAATAAGAAGGAGAATATGAAGAGGAAGAATAATACGAAGGAGAAGGTGAAGAGAAAGAATAATAAGAAGGAGGATATGAAGAGGAAGAATAATAAGAAGGAGAATATGAAGAGGAAGAATAATAAGAAGGAGAATATGAAGAGGAAGAATAATAAGAGGGAGAAGAAGAGAAAGAATAATAAGAGGGAGGATATGAAGAGGAAGAATAATAAGAAGGAGAATATGAAGAGGAAGAATAATAAGAAGGAGAATATGAAGAGGAAGAATAATAAGAAGGAGGATATGAAGAGGAAGAATAATAAGAAGGAGAATATGAAGAGGAAGAATAATAAGAAGGAGAAGGTGAAGAGGAAGAATAATAAGAAGGAGGATATGAAGAGGAAGAATAATAAGAAGGAGAATATGAAGAGGAAGAATAATACGAAGGAGAAGGTGAAGAGAAAGAATAATAAGAAGGAGGATATGAAGAGGAAGAATAATAAGAAGGAGAATATGAAGAGAAAGAATAATACGAAGAAGAAGGTGAAGAGAAAGAATAAAAAGAAGGAGAATATGAAGAAGAAGAATAATAAGAGCGAGAAGAAGAGAAAGAATAAAAAGAAGGAGAATATGAAGAGGAAGAATAATAAGAGGGAGAAGAAGAGAAAGAATAGAAAGAAGGAGAATATGAAGAGGAAGAATAATACAAAGGAGAAGGTGAAGAGAAAGAATAATAAGAAGGAGGATATGAAGAAAAAGAATAATAAGATGGAGAATATGAAGAGGAAGAATAATAAGAGGGAGAAGAAGAGAAAGAATAAAAAGAAGGAGAATATGAAGAGGAAGAATAATAAGAGGGAGAAGAAGAGGAAGAATAATAAGAAGGAGAATATGAAGAGGAAGAATAATACGAAGGAGAAGGTGAAGAGAAAGAATAATAAGAAGGAGTATATGAAGAGGAAGAATAATAAGAGGGAGAAGAAGAGAAAGAATAAAAAGAAGGAGAGTATGAAGAGGAAGAATAATAAGAGGGAGAAGAAGAGAAAGAATAATAAGAAGGAGAATATGAAGAGGAAGAAAAATAAGAGGGAGAAGAAGAGAAAGAATAAAAAGAAGGAGAATATGAAGAGGAAGAATAATAAGAGGGAGAAGAAGAGAAAGAATAAAAAGAAGGAGAATATGAAGAGGAAGAATAATACGAAGGAGAAGGTGAAGAGAAAGAATAATAAGAAGGAGTATATGAAGAGGAAGAATAATAAGAAGGAGAATATGAAGAGGAAGAATAATACGAAGGAGAAGGTGAAGAGAAAGAATAAAAAGAAGGAGAATATGAAGAGGAAGAATAATAAGAGGGAGAAGAGAAAGAATAAAAAGAAGGAGAATATGAAGAGGAAGAATAATACGAAGGAAAAGGTGAAGAGAAAGAATAATAAGAAGGAGGATATGAAGAGAAAGAATAGTAAGAAGGAGAATATGAAGAGGAAGAATAATAAGAGGGAGAAGAAGAGAAAGAATAAAAAGAAGGAGAATATGAAGAGGAAGAATAATAAGAGGGAGAAGAAGAGAAAGAATAAAAAGAAGGAGAATATGAAGAGGAAGAATAATAAGAGGGAGAAGAAGAGAAAGAATAAAAAGAAGGAGAATATGAAGAGGAAGAATAATAAGAGGGAGAAGAAGAGAAAGAATAAAAAGAAGGAGAATATGAAGAGGAAGAATAATAAGAGGGAGAAGAAGAGAAAGAATAAAAAGAAGGAGAATATGAAGAGGAAGAATAATAAGAGGGCGAAGAAGAGAAAGAATAAAAAGAAGGAAAATATGAAGAGGAAGAATAATACGAAGGAGAATAGGAAGAGAAAGAATAATAAGAAGGAGGATATGAAGAGAAAGAATAATAAGAAGGAGAATATGAAGAGGAAGAATAATACGAAGGAGAAGGTGAAGAGAAAGAATAATAGGGAGGAGGATATGAAGAGAAAGAATAAGAAGAAGGAGAATATGAAGAGGAAGAATAATAAGAGGGAGAAGAGAAAGAATAAAAAGGAGACTATGAAGAGGGAGAATAATAAGAGGGAGAAGAAGAGAAAGAATAAAACGAAGGAGACTATGAAGAGGAAGAATAATAAGAGGGAGAAGAAGAGAAAGAATAAAAAGAAGGAGAATATGAAGAGGAAGAATAATAAGAGGGAGAAGAAGAGAAAGAATAAAAAGAAGGAGAATATGAAGAGGAAGAATAATAAGAGGGAGAAGAAGAGAAAGAATACAAAGAAGGAGAATATGAAGAGGAAGAATAATAAGAGGGAGAAGAAGAGAAAGAATACAAAGAAGGAGAATATGAAGAGGAAGAATAATAAGAGGGAGAAGAAGAGAAAGAATAAAAAGAAGGAGAATATGAAGAGGAAGAATAATAAGAGGGAGAAGAAGAGAAAGAATACAAAGAAGGAGAATATGAAGAGGAAGAATAATAAGAGGGAGAAGAAGAGAAAGAATACAAAGAAGGAGAATATGAAGAGGAAGAATAATAAGAGGCAGAAGAAGAGAAAGAATACAAAGAAGGAGAATATGAAGAGGAAGACTAATAAGAGGGAAAAGAAGAGAAAGAATACAAAGAAGGAGCATATGAAGAGAAAGAATAAGAAGGAGAATATGAAGAGGAAGAATAACACGAGGGAGAAGAAGAGAAAGAATACAAAGAAGGAGAATATGAAGAGGAAGAATAATAAGAGGGAGAAGAAGAGAAAGAATACAAAGAAGGAGAATATGAAGAGGAAGAATAATAAGAGGGAGAAGAAGAGAAAGAATACAAAGAAGGAGAATATGAAGAGGAAGAATAATAAGAGGGAGAAGAAGAGAAAGAATAAAAAGAAGGAGAATATGAAGAGGAAGAATAATAAGAGGGAGAAGAAGAGAAAGAATAAAAAGAAGGAGAATATGAAGAGGAAGAATAATAAGAGGGAGAAGAAGAGAAAGAATACAAAGAAGGAGAATATGAAGAGGAAGAATAATAAGAGGGAGAAGAAGAGAAAGAATACAAAGAAGGAGAATATGAAGAGGAAGAATAATAAGAGGGAGAAGAAGAGAAAGAATAAAAAGAAGGAGAATATGAAGAGGAAGAATAATAAGAGGGAGAAGAAGAGAAAGAATACAAAGAAGGAGAATATGAAGAGGAAGAATAATAAGAGGGAGAAGAAGAGAAAGAATACAAAGAAGGAGAATATGAAGAGGAAGAATAATAAGAGGCAGAAGAAGAGAAAGAATACAAAGAAGGAGAATATGAAGAGGAAGAATAATAAGAGGGAGAAGAAGAGAAAGAATACAAAGAAGGAGAATATGAAGAGAAAGAATAATAAGAGGGAGAAGAAGAGAAAGAATACAAAGAAGGAGAATATGAAGAGGAAGAATAATAAGAGGGAGAAGAAGAGAAAGAATACAAAGAAGGAGAATATGAAGAGGAAGAATAATAAGAGGGAGAAGAAGAGAAAGAATACAAAGAAGGAGAATATGAAGAGGAAGAATAATAAGAGGGAGAAGAAGAGAAAGAATAAAAAGAAGGAGAATATGAAGAGGAAGAATAATAAGAGGGAGAAGAAGAGAAAGAATAAAAAGAAGGAGAATATGAAGAGGAAGAATAATAAGAGGGAGAAGAAGAGAAAGAATACAAAGAAGGAGAATATGAAGAGGAAGAATAATAAGAGGGAGAAGAAGAGAAAGAATAAAAAGATGAAGAATATGAAGAGGAAGATTAATAAGAGGGAGAAGAAGAGAAAGAATTCAAAGAAGGAGCATATGAAGAGAAAGAATAAGAAGGAGAATATGAAGAGGAAGAATAATACGAGGGAGAAGAAGAGAAAGAATACAAAGAAGGAGAATATGAAGAGGAAGAATAATAAGAGGGAGAAGAAGAGAAAGAATAAAAAGAAGGAGAATATGAAGAGGAAGAATAAGAAGGAGAATATGAAGAGGAAGAATAACACGAGGGAGAAGAAGAGAAAGAATAAAAAGAAGGAGAATATGAAGAGGAAGAATAATAAGAGGGAGAAGAAGAGAAAGAATACAAAGAAGGAGCATATGAAGAGAAAGAATAAGAAGGAGAATATGAAGAGGAAGAATAACACGAGGGAGAAGAAGAGAAAGAATAAAAAGAAGGAGAATATGAAGAGGAAGAATAATAAGAGGGAGAAGAAGAGAAAGAATACAAAGAAGGAGAATATGAAGAGGAAGAATAATAAGAGGGAGAAGAAGAGAAAGAATACAAAGAAGGAGAATATGAAGAGGAAGAATAATAAGAGGGAGAAGAAGAGAAAGAATACAAAGAAGGAGAATATGAAGAGGAAGAATAATAAGAGGGAGAAGAAGAGAAAGAATAAAAAGAAGGAGAATATGAAGAGGAAGAATAATAAGAGGGAGAAGAAGAGAAAGAATAAAAAGAAGGAGAATATGAAGAGGAAGAATAATAAGAGGGAGAAGAAGAGAAAGAATACAAAGAAGGAGAATATGAAGAGGAAGAATAATAAGAGGGAGAAGAAGAGAAAGAATAAAAAGATGAAGAATATGAAGAGGAAGATTAATAAGAGGGAGAAGAAGAGAAAGAATTCAAAGAAGGAGCATATGAAGAGAAAGAATAAGAAGGAGAATATGAAGAGGAAGAATAATACGAGGGAGAAGAAGAGAAAGAATACAAAGAAGGAGAATATGAAGAGGAAGAATAATAAGAGGGAGAAGAAGAGAAAGAATAAAAAGAAGGAGAATATGAAGAGGAAGAATAATAAGAGGGAGAAGAAGAGAAAGAATAAAAAGAAGGAGAATATGAAGAGGAAGAATAATAAGAGGGAGAAGAAGAGAAAGAATACAAAGAAGGAGAATATGAAGAGGAAGAATAATAAGAGGGAGAAGAAGAGAAAGAATACAAAGAAGGAGAATATGAAGAGGAAGAATAATAAGAGGGAGAAGAAGAGAAAGAATACAAAGAAGGAGAATATGAAGAGGAAGAATAATAAGAGGGAGAAGAAGAGAAAGAATACAAAGAAGGAGAATATGAAGAGGAAGAATAATAAGAGGGAGAAGAAGAGAAAGAATACAAAGAAGGAGAATATGAAGAGGAAGAATAATAAGAGGGAGAAGAAGAGAAAGAATAAAAAGAAGGAGAATATGAAGAGGAAGAATAATAAGAGGGAGAAGAAGAGAAAGAATAAAAAGAAGGAGAATATGAAGAGGAAGAATAATAAGAGGGAGAAGAAGAGAAAGAATAAAAAGAAGGAGAATATGAAGAGGAAGAATAATAAGAGGGAGAAGAGAAAGAATAAAAAGGAGACTATGAAGAGGGAGAATAATAAGAGGGAGAAGAAGAGAAAGAATAAAACGAAGGAGACTATGAAGAGGAAGAATAATAAGAGGGAGAAGAAGAGAAAGAATAAAAAGAAGGAGAATATGAAGAGGAAGAATAATAAGAGGGAGAAGAAGAGAAAGAATAAAAAGAAGGAGAATATGAAGAGGAAGAATAATAAGAGGGAGAAGAAGAGAAAGAATACAAAGAAGGAGAATATGAAGAGGAAGAATAATAAGAGGGAGAAGAAGAGAAAGAATACAAAGAAGGAGAATATGAAGAGGAAGAATAATAAGAGGGAGAAGAAGAGAAAGAATACAAAGAAGGAGAATATGAAGAGGAAGAATAATAAGAGGGAGAAGAAGAGAAAGAATACAAAGAAGGAGAATATGAAGAGGAAGAATAATAAGAGGGAGAAGAAGAGAAAGAATAAAAAGAAGGAGAATATGAAGAGGAAGAATAATAAGAGGGAGAAGAAGAGAAAGAATACAAAGAAGGAGAATATGAAGAGGAAGAATAATAAGAGGGAGAAGAAGAGAAAGAATACAAAGAAGGAGAATATGAAGAGGAAGAATAATAAGAGGGAGAAGAAGAGAAAGAATACAAAGAAGGAGAATATGAAGAGGAAGAATAATAAGAGGGAGAAGAAGAGAAAGAATACAAAGAAGGAGAATATGAAGAGGAAGAATAATAAGAGGGAGAAGAAGAGAAAGAATACAAAGAAGGAGAATATGAAGAGGAAGAATAATAAGAGGGAGAAGAAGAGAAAGAATAAAAAGAAGGAGAATATGAAGAGGAAGAATAATAAGAGGGAGAAGAAGAGAAAGAATAAAAAGAAGGAGAATATGAAGAGGAAGAATAATAAGAGGGAGAAGAAGAGAAAGAATAAAAAGAAGGAGAATATGAAGAGGAAGAATAATAAGAGGGAGAAGAAGAGAAAGAATACAAAGAAGAAGCATATGAAGAGAAAGAATAAGAAGGAGAATATGAAGAGGAAGAATAATACGAGGGAGAAGAAGAGAAAGAATAAAAAGAAGGAGAATATGAAGAGGAAGAATAATAAGAGGGAGAAGAAGAGAAAGAATACAAAGAAGGAGAATATGAAGAGGAAGAATAATAAGAGGGAGAAGAAGAGAAAGAATACAAAGAAGGAGAATATGAAGAGGAAGAATAATAAGAGGGAGAAGAAGAGAAAGAATAAAAAGAAGGAGAATATGAAGAGGAAGAATAATAAGAGGGAGAAGAAGAGAAAGAATAAAAAGATGAAGAATATGAAGAGGAAGATTAATAAGAGGGAGAAGAAGAGAAAGAATTCAAAGAAGGAGCATATGAAGAGAAAGAATAAGAAGGAGAATATGAAGAGGAAGAATAATACGAGGGAGAAGAAGAGAAAGAATAAAAAGAAGGAGAATATGAAGAGGAAGAATAATAAGAGGGAGAAGAAGAGAAAGAATACAAAGAAGGAGAATATGAAGAGGAAGAATAATAAGAGGGAGAAGAAGAGAAAGAATACAAAGAAGGAGAATATGAAGAGGAAGAATAATAAGAGGGAGAAGAAGAGAAAGAATAAAAAGAAGGAGAATATGAAGAGGAAGAATAATAAGAGGGAGAAGAAGAGAAAGAATACAAAGACGGAGAATATGAAGAGGAAGAATAATAAGAGGGAGAAGAAGAGAAAGAATAAAAAGAAGGAGAATATGGAGAGGAAGAATAATAAGAGGGAGAAGAAGAGAAAGAATAAAAAGAAGGAGAATATGAAGAGGAAGAATAATAAGAGGGAGAAGAAGAGAAAGAATACAAAGAAGGAGCATATGAAGAGAAAGAATAAGAAGGAGAATATGAAGAGGAAGAATAACACGAGGGAGAAGAAGAAAGAATAAAAAGAAGGAGAATATGAAGAGGAAGAATAATAAGAGGGAGAAGAAGAGAAAGAATACAAAGAAGGAGAATATGAAGAGGAAGAATAATAAGAGGGAGAAGAAGAGAAAGAATAAAAAGAAGGAGAATATGAAGAGGAAGACTAATAAGAGGGAGAAGAAGAGAAAGAATACAAAGAAGGAGCATATGAAGAGAAAGAATAAGAAGGAGAATATGAAGAGGAAGAATAACACGAGGGAGAAGAAGAGAAAGAATACAAAGAAGGAGAATATGAAGAGGAAGAATAATAAGAGGGAGAAGAAGAGAAAGAATAAAAAGAAGGAGAATATGAAGACGAAGTATAATAAGAGGGAGAAGAAGAGAAAGAATACAAAGACGGAGAATATGAAGAGGAAGAATAATAAGAGGGAGAAGAAGAGAAAGAATAAAAAGAAGGAGAATATGGAGAGGAAGAATAATAAGAGGGAGAAGAAGAGAAAGAATAAAAAGAAGGAGAATATGAAGAGGAAGAATAATAAGAGGGAGAAGAAGAGAAAGAATACAAAGAAGGAGCATATGAAGAGAAAGAATAAGAAGGAGAATATGAAGAGGAAGAATAACATGAGGGAGAAGAAGAAAGAATAAAAAGAAGGAGAATATGAAGAGGAAGAATAATAAGAGGGAGAAGAAGAGAAAGAATACAAAGAAGGAGAATATGAAGAGGAAGAATAATAAGAGGCAGAAGAAGAGAAAGAATACAAAGAAGGAGAATATGAAGAGGAAGACTAATAAGAGGGAAAAGAAGAGAAAGAATACAAAGAAGGAGCATATGAAGAGAAAGAATAAGAAGGAGAATATGAAGAGGAAGAATAACACGAGGGAGAAGAAGAGAAAGAATACAAAGAAGGAGAATATGAAGAGGAAGAATAATAAGAGGGAGAAGAAGAGAAAGAATAAAAAGAAGGAGAATATGAAGAGGAAGAATAATAAGAGGGAGAAGAAGAGAAAGAATAAAAAGAAGGAGAATATGAAGAGGAAGAATAATAAGAGGGAGAAGAAGAGAAAGAATACAAAGAAGGAGAATATGAAGAGGAAGAATAATAAGAGGGAGAAGAAGAGAAAGAATACAAAGAAGGAGAATATGAAGAGGAAGAATAATAAGAGGGAGAAGAAGAGAAAGAATACAAAGAAGGAGAATATGAAGAGGAAGACTAATAAGAGGGAGAAGAAGAGAAAGAATACAAAGAAGGAGCATATGAAGAGAAAGAATAAGGAGAATATGAAGAGGAAGAATAACACGAGGGAGAAGAAGAGAAAGAATACAAAGAAGGAGAATATGAAGAGGAAGAATAATAAGAGGGAGAAGAAGAGAAAGAATACAAAGAAGGAGAATATGAAGAGGAAGAATAATAAGAGGGAGAAGAAGAGAAAGAATACAAAGAAGGAGAATATGAAGAGGAAGAATAATAAGAGGGAGAAGAAGAGAAAGAATACAAAGAAGGAGAAGAAGAGAAAGAATACAAAGAAGGAGAATATGAAGAGGAAGAATAATAAGAGGGAGAAGAAGAGAAAGAATAAAAAGAAGGAGAATATGAAGAGGAAGAATAATAAGAGGGAGAAGAAGAGAAAGAATAAAAAGAAGGAGAATATGAAGAGGAAGAATAATAAGAGGGAGAAGAAGAGAAAGAATACAAAGAAGGAGAATATGAAGAGGAAGAATAATAAGAGGGAGAAGAAGAGAAAGAATACAAAGAAGGAGAATATGAAGAGGAAGAATAATAAGAGGGAGAAGAAGAGAAAGAATACAAAGAAGGAGCATATGAAGAGAAAGAATAAGAAGGAGAATATGAAGAGGAAGAATAATAAGAAGGAGAATATGAAGAGGAAGAATAATAAGAAGGAGAATATGAAGAGGAAGAATAATATGGAGACTATGAAGCGAAAGAATAATAAGAAGGAGAATATGAAGAGGAAGAATAATATGGAGACTATGAAGCGAAAGAATAATAAGGTGAAGAGGAAGAATAATATGAAGACGGAGAGAAAGAATAATTAGGAGAATATGAAGAGAAAGAATAATATGGAGACTATGAAGCAAAAGAATAATAAGAAGAATATGAAGAGAAAGAATAATATGGAGACTATGAAGCGAAAGAATAATAAGAAGGTGGAGAGAAAGAATAATGAGAACATGAAGAGAAAGAACAAGAGGATGAATGTGAAGAGAAAGAATAATAAGGAGAATATGAAGAGAAAGAATAATAAGGAGAATATGAAGAGAAAGAATAATAAGGAGAATATGAAGAGAAAGAATTATAAGAAGGAGAATATGAAGAAGAAGAATAATAAGGTGAATATGAAGAGGAAGAATAATAATGAGAAGGTGAAGAATAATAAGAAGAGAAAGAATTATGAGGAGAATATGAAGAGGAAGAATAATAAGAAGGAGAATAAGAAGAGAAAGAATAACAAGAAGAATGTGAAGAGAAAGGACATCACGACGTGTGGATCCCCAAAAATAGCAACAATATTTTTTTTTTTTTTTTTTGTTCCTTTGGGGGATTTTGGAATCCAGCCGTAAAACGTAGAGCGCGACACGGCGAAACCATTACAAAACTCTCCAGCCATTTCCAGTTGGAGCGAGTCTGGAAGGAATATATTTACGGCCTCTGATCCAGCTACTCCCCAGTCCCCAGCTTCCCCAGGGCTGGGGGAAAGAAAGAGGATTTTCCAAGCTTTCTTTCCTGTAAATGGGGAAGTATAAAGGTTCTTTATTTTTCTCTGGTGAAGAAAATAAAAAATCTTTTTTTATTTAAGCCAATATTCATCTTTCGTATTTGGAGGCGTTTTTCCCTTGACTGTTGCGGGATTTTGATCTCAATGGGTTTGCTTATGTGTGCTCGATTATATGCACACATGCAAATCTCTCTCTCTCTCTCTCTCTCTCTCTCTCTCTCTCTCTCTCTCTCTCTCTCTCTCTCTCTCTCTCTATATATATATATATATATATATATATATATATATATATATATATATATATACATATATATATATATATATATACACATACGTATATATGTAAATACACATATATAAATATTATTATAATTCACACAAACAAATATATATATATATATATATATATATATATATATATATATATTATATATATATATAAAACAAATACACACACATATATACATATATATAGTGTATATATATTATACAAATATGTTCATATTAAAAAATGTATACATACATTCATGTATTATCCTAATAATATTTCACATGTGTGACCGAGAGGAAAGCATCACTGAAGGAGGGCATACATCACCTAATTCTCTCTCTCTCTCTCTCTCTCTCTCTCTCTCTCTCTCTCTCTCTCTCTCTCTCTCTCTCTCGTTTCCTTTTTTTTTTTACACGTGAAGGAACGCTTGCATATCTACGTGACCTGATTCATAACAATACAGCTCATGAATAATATGATGAATCATGAATAAATTATGTAAAACTGTTATCAAGATTTAAAACATCTTAGGGAGAATGTTGAAGTGTTAAATCTATTGGACAGCGCCATAGCCTCTGTACCCTGGTCTTCCACTGTCTTAGGTTAGAGATCTCTTGCTTGAGGGTACACGCGAGGACAGTATTCTAACTTGTTTCTCTTCCTCTTGTTATTTTGAAGTTTTTATCGTTTATATATGAAAGATTTATCTTAATGTTATTATTGTTCTTAAACTTCTCTTGTAGTTTATTTCGTTATGTCCTTTCTTCACCTGACTATTTCCCTTGTTGGAGCACTTGGACTTATAGCAACCTACTTTTCCAACTATGGTTGTAGCTTAGCAAGTAATAATAATAATAATAATAATAATAATAATAATAATAATAATAATACAGAAAGTGATATATAAATCCTATAATCTTTAATTAAATCTTTAATGTAATTAATATAAACAATATCGTAATTCTGAGTAAGTAAAAATTGATAATTACCACAAATATATTTATCAAATTACCGATCCGGCTTTACATATTACACAAAATCATTGCGAGCCTTAATTGGCTGTTCCAAAATATTACGAATTACTCTCAACAACAAACATTGATTACTGATGTTTTCATACGAATTTAGACTAATTCTTCATTAATATGCCATGACATTACATGCCAAGCGTGAGTTTTCAAGCGATTTTTAATGAACATGAACGAAAGTTTATGATATAGTGTTTTCGAGAAAAGCATTTTGAAATGCTCTCTCTCTCTCTCTCTCTCTCTCTCTCTCTCTCTCTCTCGAATACAAAGGCAGTACTAACTATGCTCTCTCTCTCTCTCTCTCTCTCTCTCTCTCTCTCTCTCTCGAATAGAAAGGTAGTACTAACTATGCTCTCTCTCTCTCTCTCTCTCTCTCTCTCTCTCTCTCTCTCTCTCTCTATCTGGACTACAAAGGCAGGACT
>NC_090743.1:116841851-116849351 GCF_036898095.1 Palaemon carinicauda | reverse complement strand
AAAATTAAGAAATAAGTGAAAGAGATAAAGGCTCACCCCTCGGCATTGTCTAGACTCTGGAAAGTAGAGGATACATCTAGAAGATCCGTCTGGTTCAGTCTGTAGGAAAATGGGAGCCTGGTTGAAAAGTAGTTTACTCGCACGAGTGGACATTAGCGTCCCATTGTGTCAGGAGGAAGAACTGGCTGTCAGGGTGATGGACAGAGAGAGAGAGAGAGAGAGAGAGAGAGAGAGAGAGAGAGAGAGAGAGAGAGAGAGAGAGAGAGAGAAAGGCAATTGTAGGATGAATAGAGACAATGGCTGAATTACATTTTGTGTTATTAAAATACTTATCTAAAATATCTGGTCATGTTTGGGTGGGGAGAGAGAGAGAGAGAGAGAGAGAGAGAGAGAGAGAGAGAGAGAGAGAGGGAGAGAGCGCAAGTGTATGATGATTAGAGACAATGGCTGAAATAACTTTGTGTTATTAAAATACGTTACTAAAATATATGGGTATGTTTGGGTGGGCAGAGAGAGAGATTAATTAGGTTAAATAAATAAATTAATGAATTAATAAACTAATTAACAAATCACTGCATGAAATCAAAAAACATAAAAAATCACTAAGTGGAAAAAATTGAAAATTTAAGCAGTGATGGATCAAACAGTGGCACCTGAAAAAATAAAGTAGTTCCTACTTTTTTTTTTTTCAGAAACAGACTCTGAGAAAAAAGCTATTAAGCGAGCCCAACAAAACATAGCTAAAAAGGAAGGAAAAGCGAGCCAAACTAAACATACCTAAAAAGTAAGGGAAAGCGAGCCCAAGTAAACATATGTAAAATGGAAGGAAAAGCAAGTCCAACTAAACATACCTAAAAAGTAAGGGAAAGCGAGCCCAATTAAACATACCTAAAAAGGAAGGAAAAGCAAACCAAACTAAACATACCTAAAAAGTAAGGGAAAGAGAGCCAAAGTAAACATACCTATAAAGTAAGGGAAAGCAAGCCAAACTAAACACACCTAAAAAGTAAGGGTAAGCGAGTCAACTAAACATACATAAAAAGTAAGGCAAATCGAGCCAAAGTAAACATACCTAAAAAGTAAGGGTAAGCGAGTCAACTAAACATACCTAAAAAGTAAGGCAAATCGAGCCAAAGCAAACATACCTAAAAAGTAAGGGAAAGCAAGTCAACTAAACATACCTAAAAAGGAAGGAAAAGCGAACCAAACTAAACATACCTAAAGAGTAAGGGGAAGCGAGCCAAAGTAAAAATACCTAAAAGTAAGGAAAAGCGATCCATACTAAACATACCTAAAAAGTAAGAGAAAGCGAGTCAACTAAACATACCTAAAAAGGAAGGAAAAGCGAACCAAACTAAACATACCTATAGAGTGAGGTTAAGTGAGCCAAAGTAAACATACCTAAAGGTAAGGGAAAGCGATCCATACTAAACATACCTAAAAAGTAAGGGAAAGCGAGTCAACTAAACATACCTAAAAAGGAAGGAAAAGCGAACCAAACTAAACATACCTATAGAGTGAGGTTAAGTGAGCCAAAGTAAACATACCTAAAGGTAAGGGAAAGAAATCCATACTAAACATACCTAAAAAGTAAGGGAAAGCGAGTCAACTAAACATACCTAAAAAGGAAGGAAAAGCGAACCAAACTAAACATACCTATAGAGTGAGGGAAAGCGAGCCAAAGTAAACATACCTAAAGGTAAGGGAAAGCGATCCATACTAAACATACCTAAAAAGTAAGGGAAAGCGAGCCAAAGTAAACATACCTAAAAAGTAATGGAAAGAGAGCCAAACTAAACATACCTAAAAAGTAAGAAAAAGCGAGTCAACTAAACATACCTAAAAAGGAAGTAAAAGCAAACCAAACTAAACATACCTATAGAGTGAGGGAAAGCGAGCCAAAGTAAACATACCTAAAGGTAAGGGAAAGCGATCCATACTGAACATACCTAAAAAGTAAGGGAAAGCGAGCTAAAGTAAACATACCTGAAAAGTAATGGAAAGAGAGCCAAAGTAAACATACCTAAAAAGCGAAGGAAAGTGAGGCTAAAGTAAACATACCTAAAAAGTAAGGGAAAGAGAGCCAAAGTAAACATACCTAAAAAGTAAGGGAAAGAGAGCCAAAGTAAACATACCTAAAAAGTAAGGGAAAGAGAGCCAAAGTAAACACCTAAAAAGTAAGGGAAAGAGAGCCAAAGTAAACATACCTAAAAAGTTAGGGAAAGAGAGCCAAAGTAAACATACCTAAAAAGTAAGGGAAAGAGAGCCAAAGTAAACATACCTAAAAAGTAAGGGAAAGAGAGCCAAAGTAAACATACCTAAAAAGTGAGGGAAAGAGAGCCAAAGTAAACATACCTAAAAAGTAAGGGAAAGAGAGCCAAAGTAAACATACCTAAAAAGTAAGGGAAAGAGAGCCAAAGTAAACATACCTAAAAAGTAAGGGAAAGAGAGCCAAAGTAAACATACCTAAAAAGTAAGGGAAAGAGAGCCAAAGTAAACATATCTAAAAAGTAAGGGAAAGAGAGCCAAAGTAAACATATCTAAAAAGTAAGGGAAAGAGAGCCAAAGTAAACATATCTAAAAAGTGAGGGAAAGAGAGCCAAAGTAAACATACCTAATAAGTAAGGGAAAGAGAGCCAAAGTAAAGGAAAGCGAGGCTAAAGTAAACATATCTAAAAAGTAAGGGAAAGAGAGCCAAAGTAAACATACCTAAAAAGTAAGGGGAAGCGAGGCTAAAGTAAACATACCTAAAAAGTAAGGGAAAGAGAGCCAAAGTAAACATACCTAAAAAGTAAGGGAAAGAGAGCCAAAGTAAACATACCTAAAAAGTAAGGGAAAGAGAGCCAAAGTAAACATATCTAAAAAGTGAGGGAAAGAGAGCCAAAGTAAACATACCTAATAAGTAAGGGAAAGAGAGCCAAAGTAAAGGAAAGCGAGGCTAAAGTAAACATATCTAAAAAGTGAGGGAAAGAGAGCCAAAGTAAACATACCTAAAAAGTAAGGGAAAGAGAGCCAAAGTAAACATACCTAAAGAGTAAGGGAAAGAGAGCCAAAGTAAACATACCTAAAAAGTAAAGGAAAGCGAGGCTAAAGTAAACATACCTAAAAAGTAAGGGAAAGAGAGCCAAAGTAAACATACCTAAAAAGTAAGGGAAAGAGAGCCAAAGTAAACATACCTAAAAAGTAAGGGAAAGAGAGCCAAAGTAAACATATCTAAAAAGTGAGGGAAAGAGAGCCAAAGTAAACATACCTAATAAGTAAGGGAAAGAGAGCCAAAGTAAAGGAAAGCGAGGCTAAAGTAAACATATCTAAAAAGTGAGGGAAAGAGAGCCAAAATAAACATACCTAAAAAGTAAGGGAAAGAGAGCCAAAGTAAACATACCTAAAGAGTAAGGGAAAGAGAGCCAAAGTAAACATACCTAAAAAGTAAAGGAAAGCGAGGCTAAAGTAAACATACCTAAAAAGTAAGGGAAAGAGAGCCAAAGTAAACATACCTAAAATGTAAGGGAAAGCGAGGCTAAAGTAAACATACCTAAAAAGTAAAGGAAAGCGAGGCTAAAGTAAACATACCTAAAAAGTAAGGGAAAGAGAACCAAAGTAAACATACCTAAAAAGTAAAGGAAAGCGAGGCTAAAGTAAACATACCTAAAAAGTAAGGGAAAGAGAGCCAAAGTAAACATACCTAAAATGTAAAGGAGAGCGAGGCTAAAGTAAACATACCTAAAAAGTAAGGGAAAGAGAGCCAAAATAAACATACCTAAAAAGTAAAGGAAAGCGAGGCTAAAGTAAACATATCTAAAAAGTAAGGGAAAGAGAGCCAAAGTGAACATACCTAAAAAGTAAGGGAAAGCGAGGCTAAAGTAAACATACCTTAAAAGTAAGGGAAAGAGAGCCAAAGTAAACATACCTAAAATGTAAAGGAGAGCGAGGCTAAAGTAAACATACCTAAAAAGTAAGGGAAAGAGAGCCAAAATAAACATACCTAAAAAGTAAAGGAAAGCGAGGCTAAAGTAAACATACCTAAAAAGTAAGGGAAAGAGAGCCAAAGTAAACATACCTAAAAAGTAAGGGAAAGAGAGCCAAAGTAAACATACCTAAAAAGTTATGGAAAGAGAGCCAAAATAAACATAACTAAAATGTAAAGGAAAGCGAGGCTAAAGTAAACATACCTAAAAAGTAAGGGAAAGAGAGCCAAAATAAACATACCTAAAAAGTAAAGGAAAGAGAGCAAAAGTAAACATACCTAAAAAGTAAAGGAAAGCGAGGCTAAAGTAAACATACCTAAAAAGTAAAGGAAAGAGAGCCAAAGTAAACATACCTAAAAAGTAAAGGAAAGCGAGGCTAAAGTAAACATACCCAAAAAGTAAGGGAAAAGCGAGCCAAAGTAAACATACCTAAAAAGTAAGGGAAAGAGAGCCAAAGTAAACATACCTAAAAAGTAAAGGAAAGCGAGGCTAAAGTAAACATACCTAAAAAGTAAGGGAAAGAGAGCCAAAGTAAACATACCTAAAAAGTAAGGGAAAGAGAGCCAAAGTAAACATACCTAAAAAGTAAAGGAAAGCGAGGCTAAAGTAAACATACCTAAAAAGTAAGGGAAAGTGAGCTAAAGTAAACATACCTAAAAAGTAAGGGAAAGCGAGGCTAAAGTAAACATACCTAAAAAGTAAGGGAAAGAGAGCCAAAGTAAACATACCCAAAAAGTAACGGATAGCGAGGCTAAAGTAAACATACCTAAAAAGTAAGGGAAAGAGAGCCAAAGTAAACATACCCAAAAAGTAACGGATAGCAAGGCTAAAGTAAACAAACCTAAAAAGTAAGGGAAAGAGAGCCAAAGTAAACATACCTAAAAAGTAAGGGAAAGAGAGCCAAAGTAAACATAACTAAAAAGTAAGGGAAAAGTGAGCTACGAACACAAGCTACTGTGTTTTGACGTTACTGGATAGAAGTCATTAACCAGTGCCCCAGCCCGGACAAGCTCTTATCCTACTGACGCTGAGATGTTCATCTTCGCTACAGTAAACAATTAGATATTTTTAGCCCTTTTAGTACACGTCTCCATTGCTTTGTCAGTCTCTCGGTGTGTGTATTCAGACACACGGGCTCTCGCGCGCCCGCAAGGGAAAAGGCGTACTAAATGCAACTTTAAAAGAACCCTTATTTTCTATGAAAATTAATTATAATTTTTTCAGTTTCTTCGTTTCATCTGTGTGAATTTTTTTTTCTATTCTGTAAGGATATAAACAATAATAATTGATTATTATACTTATTATATAAATGAAAAACTTTGTCTTGTGTTGTTAGAGCCATTACTAGACTTATTGAGAGATTTAATAAATAATACACTGATTTGTTTTACATCATGCCTGAAGAAGTTTACCCAATTAAAAATAAGATATTGTTACAATATTTCTTACAATTAAAACTTGACAATTCATCGTATAGAATTTAGCTGACAAAATAAAGTCTATTCAACGAGCAATATGAAATAATAGCATCAATAATAAAAGAAATAAGTAAATATTACAGGTGAATATTCCTGAAATACCTCAAATGCCAATCACAAACTACAAGCAAAAGAGTTCAAGCATATATTATGCAAGTGAATAATGAATAATAAACTAGAAAAAAAAAAAATCATAAACATTCAAACACATATTACATACATTACAGAGTCAGCCTTCAAAATTTATATACTATATATTTCAGATCATGTTTTTGAACTGCTGACAGAGGGTAAAATCACCATGAATGGAACATTTGGTGTAATTTTTAACATTTTTAGTCGAGATATACTATATATATATATATATATATATATATATATATATATATATATATATATATATATATATATATATATATATATATATATATATATATATATATACATGTGCGTGTATCTTTTATAATTGTGGTATTTTTGGTAGGATTTTTTTTTGTAACTTTGAACACTGTTACAATTTATTATGAGCTTAACTAGGAATATTCAAATGTCCTGAACTCGTTTTGTATATGGATAATTAAATTATTAATGGTTGGTTTTAGTTTATTGGTGTTTGGTGTCATGTCTGATGAGTGTGTGTATACACACACACACGCATATATATATATATATATATATATATATATATATATATATATATATATATATATATATATATATATATATTTACCCTTTCCGAGTGGTAATATTTTAACGTGGTGAAACGGTTTGTGTATCACCATGATCAGACAAACTGTACTAGACACAGCCCCAAATACCAGGTTGGTTTGCTGTAAGTGATCAGACTAAAGTCTCCCACCATCACCAATCCGCAGTGGCCAGCGTGGTGATGAAAAGTAGTCAAACCCCAAACATGAATGAGGACATGGTTGAGGCCTTTGTCCTACAGTGGAATAGAACCGGCTGCATTTATTATTATTGTTGTTGTTGTTGTGTGTGTGTGTATATATATATATATATATATATATATATATATATATATATATATATATATATATATATATATATATATATATATATATTTATCTACATATATGTCTATCTATATACCAAGGCACTTCCCCCAATTTTGGGGGGTAGCCGACACCAACAACGAAACAAAACAAAAAGGGGCCTCTACTCTCTATGTTCCTTCAGCCTAATCAGGGACCCAACCGAGTTCAGCTGGTACTGCTAGGGTGCCACAGCCCAACCTCCCACATTTCCACCACAGATGAAGCTTCATAATGCTGACTCCCCTACTGCTGCTACCTCCGCGGTCATCTAAGGCCCCGGAGGAAGCAGCAGGGCCTACTGGAACTGCGTCACAATCGCTCGCCATTCATTCCTATTTCTAGCACGCTCTCTTGCCTCTCTCACATCTATCCTCCTATCACCCAGAGCTTTCTTCACACCATCCATCCACCCAAGCCTTGGCCTTCCTCTTGTACTTCTCCCATCAACTCTTGCATTCATCACCTTCTTTAGCAGACAACCATTTTCCATTCTCTCAACATGGCCAAACCACCTCAACACATTCATATCCACTCTAGCCGCTAACTCATTTCTTACACCCGTTCTCTCCCTCACCACTTCGTTCCTAACCCTATCTACTCGAGATACACCAGCCATACTCCTCAGACACTTCATCTCAAACACATTCAATTTCTGTCTCTCCATCACTTTCATTCCCCACGACTCCGATCCATACATCACAGTTGGTACAATCACTTTCTCATATAGAACTCTCTTTACATTCATGCCCAACCCTCTATTTTTTACTACTCCCTTAACTGCCCCCAACACTTTGCAACCTTCATTCACTCTCTGACGTACATCTGCTTCCACTCCACCATTTGCTGCAACAATAGACCCCAAGTACTTAAACTGATCCACCTCCTCAAGTAACTCTCCATTCAACATGACATTCAACCTTGCACCACCTCCCCTTCTCGTACATCTCATAACCTTACTCTTACCCACATTAACTCTCAACTTCCTTCTCTCACACACCCTTC
>NC_090743.1:116826851-116829351 GCF_036898095.1 Palaemon carinicauda | reverse complement strand
TATTCGCCGTACACGACCAGAACCGGTGCGCGGATGCTGGGGGAGATAAGGATGGGAGAAGAGATGGAGTGATCTGACTCGGATGTTTCACCTGAGAGGATGCTCAGGTGGTACATGCTGCCATTTGATGCTGAGAGAGAGAGAGAGAGAGAGAGAGAGAGAGAGAGAGAGAGAGAGAGAGAGAGAGAGAGAGAGATAAATCTTTAAAGGTTTGTCTGTATAGAATTAAAGAAATGAGAGAGAGAGAGAGAGAGAGGAGAGAGAGAGAGAGAGAGAGAGAGAGAGAGAGAGAGAGAGAGAGAGAGAGATAAATCTTTAAAGGTTTGTTTGTATAGAATTAAAGAAATGAGAGAGAGAGAGAGAGAGAGAGAGAGAGAGAGAGAGAGAGAGGAGAGAGAGAGAGAGAGAGAGAGAGAGAATCTTTAAAGATGGTCTGTACAGAATTAAAAAAATAAAAGAGAGAGAGAGAGAGAGAGAGAGAGAGAGAGAGAGAGAGAGAGAGAGAGAGAGAGAGAGAGAGAGAGAGAGAGAGAGAGAATCTTTAAAGGATGGTCTGTATAAAATTAAAGAAATGAGAGAGAGAGAGAGAGAGAGAGAGAGGAGAGAGAGAGAGAGAGAGAGAGAGAGAGAGAGAGAGGATATTTAGTACTGCCTTTGTATTCGATGAAGAGAGAGAGAGAGAGAGAGAGAGAGAGAGAGAGAGAGAGAGAGAGAGAGAGAATCTTTAAAGGATGGTCTGTATAAAATTAAAGAAATGAGAGAGAGAGAGAGAGAGAGAGAGAGAGAGAGAGAGAGAGAGAGAGAGAGAGAGAGAGAGAGAGAACTAACTATTCTGATGGGATTTTAAATAAAGTTAAGAACACTTCTCTCTCTCTCTCTCTCTCTCTCTCTCTCTCTCTCTCTCTCTCTCTCTCTCTCTCTCTCTCGTTAGTCTGGAGTATCAATCCAGACAGCCAGTCGATGCATCCCTTCTGAACTAAGCAGAGGAGACGTCTGCTGATAAGACCCATCTGTTGGGAGGCAGGAATCGATAATATGGGTTGGTTTTTCATTAATCTTCTCGATGGGTATCGAGGGTCGGAAGAGAGAGAGAGAGAGAGAGAGAGAGAGAGAGAGAGAGAGAGAGAGAGAGAGCGAGGAGAGAGAGAGAAAGAGAGAGAGAGAGAGAGAGATCAAAGCAAAAGAACAATTTCTTCGCCCAAACAATTCTCTCTCTCTCTCTCTCTCTCTCTCTCTCTCTCTCTCTCTCTCTCTCTCTCTCTCTCTCTCTCTCTCTCTCTCTCTCTCTCCAGACCATCATAATATCTTGACCATCATTAAATCAGAAATGAAATTGATGATATCCGTCAGCGCTAACGATCTCTCTCTCTCTCTCTCTCTCTCTCTCTCTCTCTCTCTCTCTCTCTCCTCTCTCTCTCTCTCTCTCTCCTACCTGGAAACGACAAATGAGGAAAATATGATAATCGAGACAATTTTTCTCTTGGTAAAATTTTACTATAATTTTTTCATGTATCAGTGTGACAATTTCTGGGTATTCTGTCATTTTCCTTCTGTTATTTCATGTTTCTTTTTTCCTCCTTCCTCACTCTTTAGTCGTTTTAGTTTTTCTGTCTATCCCTTTCACGATTGCTTCTTGTCAAAATCTCTCATATTCATCCCACACTTATTTCCATATAAAGCTCTCTCTCTCTCTCTCTCTCTCTCTCTCTCTCTCTCTCTCTCTCTCTCTCTCTCTCTCTCTCTCTCTCTCTCTCTCTCTCTCATTCCTAGGAAATATGCAAATTCAGTAACGACGTTAAGAAGGTTTCAGCGGGAGGGGGGCTTGACCCCGATTTAGTGACCTGTTTCCGAAAAAAAAGTAAAAAGAAGAAACTGCTTTATCACTGATAACTGACCGACCCTCTTCTAGGTCTCTCTAACTACGTCTGTCTTCTACGTCTCTCTATCTATGTCTCTCTATCTATGCCTGTCTTCTACGTCTCTCTATCTATGTCTCTCTATCTATGCCTGTCTTCTACGTCTCTCTATCCCTGTTTCTCATCTACATCTCTCTTCTACGTCTCTATCTATACCTCCTTATCTACAGTATGTCTGTCTTCTACGTCTCTCTATCTACGTCTCTCTTCTACGTCTCTCTATCTATGTCTCTCTATCTATGCCTGTCTTCTACGTCTCTTTATCTCTGTTTCTCTTCTACATCTCTCTATCTACGTTTCTCTACTACTCTCTCTCTCTATCTATGCCTCCTTATCTATGTCTGTCTTCTACGTCTCTCTATCTACGTCTTTATATCTACGTCTCTCTTCTACGTCTCTCTATCTATGCCTGTCTTCTAAGTCTCTCTATCTCTGTTTCTCTTCTACATCTCTCTATCAACGTTTCTCTTCTACTCTCTCTATCTATGGCTCCTTATCTATGTCTGTCTTCTACGTCTCTCTTCTACGTCTCTCTATCTATGTCTCTCTATCTATGCCTGTCTTCTACGTCTCTCTATTTATGT
>NC_090743.1:116821278-116826351 GCF_036898095.1 Palaemon carinicauda | reverse complement strand
CTACAAAAGAGATCTAAACAAAATATATGAATGGGCGGAGATAAATAGGATGGTATTTAACTCCGATAAATTCGAATCAATAAATTATGGAAACAAAGAAGGAATGGTGTATGCATACAAGGGACCTAATAATGAGACAATCACAAACAAGGAAGCAATTAAAGACCTTGGTGTAATTTTAAATAGGAATATGTTATGCAACGACCAAATAGCAACACTGTTGGCTAAATGTAAAGCAAAAATGGGAATGTTATTCAGACACTTTAAAACAAGAAAAGCTGAACACATGATTATGCTTTACAAAACTTATGTACGTAGTACACTCGAGTACTGCAATGTGATATGGTACCCACACTACCAAAAGGATATTGCGCAAATAGAGAGTGTACAAAGGTCCTATACTGCTAGAATAGAAGAAGTTAAGGATCTTGACTACTGGGAAAGACTGCAATTTTTAAAACTATACAGTCTAGAAAGGAGAAGAGAACGCTACATGATAATACAAGCATGGAAGCAAATAGAAGGAATTGCTGAAAACATCATGGAGCTTAAAAATATCAGAAAGAGCAAGCCGAGGTAGATTAATAGTGCCAAAAAGCATTCCAGGTAAACTGAGAAAGGCGCACAGGACATTAATCCACTAACGCACAAGCATCGATAATGCAGGGACTATTTAATGTGCTGCCAGCTCATCTAAGAAACATATCAGGAGTGAGCGTAGATGTGTTTAAGAATAAGCTCGATAAATACCTAAGATGCATCCCAGACCATCCAAGACTGGAAGATGCAAAATACACCGGAAGATGCATTAGCAACTCTCTGGTGGATATACGAGGTGCCTCACACTGAGGGACCTGGGGGAACCCAAACAAAAAATAAGGCAATAAGTAAGGCTCTCTCTCTCTCTCTCTCTCTCTCTCTCTCTCTCTTTCTCTCCAGAGCAAATGGATTCTCCCTGGATAGAGTAAAAAGTCTTTGAGACATCCAAAATCCTTTTAAACTTTCTCTCTCTCTCTCTCTCTCTCTCTCTCTCTCTCCCCAAGAGCAAATATATTCTCCCCGGATGGACTAAAAATTCTTTGAGGCATCCAAAATCCTTGTAAACTCACTCTCTCTCTCCTCTCTCTCTCCTCTCTCTCTCTCTCTCTCTCTCTCTCTCTCTCTCTCTCTCTCCTATCCAAGTATTCTTCCCAGATGGACTAAAAAGTCTTTGAGACATCAAAAATCCTTGTAAACTCTCTCTCTCTCTCTCTCTCTCTCTCTCTCTCTCTCTCTCTCTCTCTCTCTCTCTCTCTCCTACCCAAGAGCAAATATATTCTCACCAGATGGACTAAAAAGTTTTTGAGACATCCAAAATCCTTGTAAACTCTCTCTCTCTCTCTCTCTCTCTCTCTCTCTCTCCTCATCTCTCTCTCTCTCTCCTCTCTCTCTCTCTCTCTCTCTCTCCTACCCAAGAGCAAATATATTCTCCCCAGATGGACTAAAAAGTCTTTGAGACATCCAAAATCCTTGTAAACTCTCTCTCTCTCTCTCTCTCTCTCTTTTTTCTCTCTCTCTCTCTCTCTTCTACCCAAGAGCAAATATATTCTCCCCGGATGGACTAAAAAGACTTTGAGACATCCAAAATCCTTGTAATACACACACAATCAATCTCTCTCTCTCTCTCTCTCTCTCTCTCTCTCTCTATCTCTCTCTCTCTCTCTCTCTCTCTCTCTCTCACCCATATCCAAGAGCAAATATATTCTCCATGGATGGACTAAAAAGTCCATCAGACCTCCAAAATCCTTGTAACACACACACATAATCTCTCTCTCTCTCTCTCTCTCTCTCTCTCTCTCTCTCTCTCTCTCTCTCTCTCTCTCTCTCTCTCCCGTACATAACCAGCAAATTCTCAAGCTAATTACTCAGCATTCTACAGCAGAAAGAATCCAAGTCTTGTAATTGTTCACTTGACCAACAGAGCACCACCCAGTCACTGCAACTTTTCTTACATGCCTCGTTTTCTTATAACTGCATACGACATTCATTCCTAAGATTCCCAACAATAGATTACAGGTATATCTTTTATTCTTCTTCTGTCAATTCTTTGTTATGTAATTTCTTCTCTTTTTCTATTTTGGCTGCGTTTATCACTATATTTACTACAAATTATATTGATTTCTTCATGTTTCTTCAATTCAGTTCTGTTATCAATTTTCCGTCTCTCTTGAATATCTAATCAGATTTCATATATAGTATATCTTTCCCTCTTCTTTCATCAATTCTTTGTCTATCTAATTTCTTCTCTATTTTCTCTTTGTTTATTCATCTTTTTTTCTTCTAATTCATAATTTCATAATCTCTCTCGTTAGCTTTTTATTTTCTCTCCTCATTAACTTTTTCCTATTTCTACTCTATTATTCTTCCTAATCTCAGCAACTCTTTTCATATTCAATTTCATCTTTATCTCTCATCTATTTCTTTTACCTATTTCTACTTCATTATCTTAGTTACTCATTCCCTATTCAATTTCATCTTTATCTCTCATCTATTTCTTTTACCTATTTCTACTTCATTATCTCAGTTACTCATCCCATATTCAATTTCATCTTTATCTCATCTATTTCTTTTATTTACCGTTTCAACTCCTCCAAATTCTATCATTTCATCTCTTCTTCTTCCTTCATTCTTTGTCTCCTATTTATTCAATTAACTCATCTATCATATATTTCCCATGCCCCTCATTTATTTACTATCCCTTATATCACAATCCATATCTTGCTCTTCCTCCCCCATTCGCCTATATTCTCTCTCCCATCAATTCTTGCTTCTCACGTCATTTATTCCATTTTTCTTACTTCCCGATTTACTCTATTCTCTCTTGACCCTACCAACTCCCCAAATTTTATACCACAGTGCTAACCTTCATTACTTTTCATAAGTATATACTTTTTTCCTTTTATCATCTACTTTTTATAAGTTTCTATAAGTTTTATAAATTTACTCATCGGAAAGATTCCCCCCCCCAAAAAAAAAACTTTTCTGTATTCATTAATTGACCGATTAATTAAATTATGATGAAAATAGCAAAGGTAGCAGAAACATCAGTAATTAAATAGATAATGATACTACTACTACTACTACTACTACTACTACTACTACTACTAATAATAATAATAATAGTTATAATAATTAAAATAACAATACTACTACTACTACTACTACTACTACTACTACTACTAATAATGATAATAATAATAGCATCAGAGTAATAATAACAATAATAATAATAATAATAACATAATAATAATAATAATAATAATAAGTAACTATTCAATCATTTCATCTCTTAAGTTATTTCCCCATCTTCTGCGCCTCCTACAACGTCCTTGCCTTTCCTTGACCCGACCCCCTTCCCTCACCCTTCACCCGAAGAAGGTGACCTACCCACGAAGGTTGACATGTCACCCTGGGTATAAGAACCCGGTCCGTGGCGCCTTCAGGTACAGATTGCAATTGGCATCTTGACTTCCACCAACATGAAGCAGGTGAGGATTTCGTCTTCAGGTTTAAGGCGACTGAAGCCGAGCTAATGTTTTTACCTCTGTCAAGGAGGTTATATTTTAGTCTGTTTATTTACTTTATTAGTTTGTGTGTCTGTGGACAGGTTCTGTCTATGCATCTAAGGATAGAATTACGTCATAACTACTCGACAGATTTTGAAGAATTTTTCACAATAGATAGATCTTAGGTCAAGGAAGACCCCATAAAATTTTGGATATGATCCAATTTGTATTTTTCATAATTCTAAAGATTATGTCGAAAAAAAATTAATGGATTTTGACGATATTTCCACCACAGATAGATCTTAGGTTGTGGATGACCCCTATAACTTTCGGATATGATCCGGTTCCAGATCCGGATACTATATCCGGATCTGCATTTTTCATAACTTTAAAGGTTATTCAAAATCAAATTGACGGATTTTGACGAAATTTCTACCACAGATATATCTTAGGTCATGGATGACATCATTAACTTTTGTAGATGATCCGAATCCGGATTCTAGATCCAGATTTACATTTTTCACAAATTTAAAGATTATGTCAAAACAAATTGATGGATTTTGACGAAATTTACACCACAGATAAATCTTAGGTCATGGATGACACAATTAACTTTTGGATATGATCTGGATCCGGATTCTAGATCTGGATTTGCCTTTTCTTGTGTCAACGTCATCCTTTGGCGGAGGTCAGATATGTTTGATTGACTTGTTTTATTTATGTTTCTATTTAATTCTTAACTATTGGGAAATTAACTTCTGGATTAAATCAAGTCGTAATTGAGAAAGATCTGATTTAAGTAGGATTTTTAATTATTAAGGAATTCTCGTCTTGGTTTGGTTCTTTACCTGTATCGCTGCGTACATTCTAGCCAACGTGAGACACTGTAGACACTATTTCAAGATTCAATGAAAATAACCCTGTCCTATTAATATATTGACTTCTGTTCTTTTTCATCGAGTTATTCTCTTGTAAACAAATTGCCTGATCTATTTATATTTCAATCTAATTTTGACCTCTCCTCATCTAGCTATAACCTGACCTGACCTTCACCTACCCTCAGCAGGTTCTTTTCGCCGTCCTCTTTGTCGCCATGACAACAGCCGACAACCTCCCCCAGACCAGCCCGGTCATCGCCATCCTAAAGAACGAACAACACACCCCGGATGAGTTCGGAAACCACAACAGCGACTTCGAAGCCGCAAACGGAATCGAAGTCCACATCTCGGGATCCCAGGGAGAGAATGGTGGAGCCAATGTCATCGGATCTTGGAGGTGAGAGGAGCATAGGGGTTCAAAATGAGCATGTAATCTCAAGGGGACCTTTAAAAGCATATCTATTTTGGGAACAATTTTTACCTAGGTGAAGACTTGGATATTCATATGAAATGTCTCCTTAGATATTCCTATGAGATGTCTCCTTGGATACTTCCATGAAATGTCTCCTTGGATATTTCTATGGAATGGTTCCTTAGGAATTTCTATGAAATGTCTCCTTCAATATTTCTAAGAAATAACTCCTTGGTTA